>NC_053022.1:375876128-376089257 GCF_003073215.2 Triticum urartu | reverse complement strand
GCTAGTCACCACACATATCACAAAAATACATGGTAAGCACCTCTGTAAAGATGGCATGGCATATAACAAAACTCATGTAGAAATCAGGAGCATATCATGCACACATTAATCATGGCAAAAATGACAAATAGCTATTTGATGAAATAGATCTGACAATTATATCACATAGACCTCTTCCAACAGCATTTCGGGCATCAAGATGAGCTCAAATAAAAATGATAATGAGATGAAATGATGTACTCTCTGAGACAAACATTTTGATATGCTACACGCGCAAAACGGAGCCACAGACGAAAAGTTACGACATGACAAAGATAGCAAAAATATCAGGAGGAGAGGGGGAAAAGTCAACCCAAACTAGGGTTACTGTAGCTCAGATCTGGATCGCGGTGGCGCGCACAACGAGGTTCATCGGTGAGGATGACAGCATGGTGACCGGAGCTGAGGGAGCTCGTCGGCGTGGAGGGGCTCATAGGGAGCTGAGGAGGCGTCGCCGGCGCGGCGCGGTTCGGTGGCGAAGCTCCTGCGGCACGGCACGGTCGGGCAAGGCGGCGAGGTGTCTGGCCGGCGAAGGTCGGAGCGGTGGCTGCCGGAAATGGCGGCGCGGCGGCCGGCACGCTCTTCGGGCGGCGGCGCGAGGAAGGAAGGCGGCGGGGCGCGGGCGTGAGGCGGCGGAGCAGACCGGGCCGGGAGGGCCTGCTCCGGGCCCCGCGGGCCTGGCGCGGACCGGCGGCGAAGCGGTCCTGCCCGGGACAGGTGGCGCCCGTGGATTGGTCGGTGGCGAGGTGCCCGGCGCGCCCGGACGTGTCCGGCGCGCTGAGGGCAAGGGGATCTAGGTTTAGGGTGGTTTTGACCCGAAATTTCGGGGGGAGGTCTAGTTTTATAGGTAGGAAGAGCTAGGAGGCTCCAAATTGAGCACGGTTTTCGGCCACGCGATCATGATCGAACGCTCTAGATGATGGAGAGGGTTTAGGTGGGTTTTGGGCCAAATTGGAAGGGTGTTGGGCTGCAACACAAACGAGGCCTTCTCGGTCCCTCGGTTAACCGTTGGAGTATCAAACGAAGTCCAAATGGCACGAAACTTGACAGGTGGTCTACCGGTAGTAAACCAAGGCCGCTTGGCAAGTCTCGGTCCAATCCGGAAATGTTTAACCCCCACACATGAAAAGAGGTAGAAAGGATCACTGGAGGAGATAGGAGCGCCGGAATGCAAAACGGACAACGGAGAAAATGCTCGGATGCATGAGACGAACACGTATGCAAATGCAATGCGCATGATGACATGATATGAGATGCATGACAAAGGAAACAACACACGGAGACAAAAACCCGAACCCGAGGAAAATAAAATAACTTAGTGCCGGAAACGGCAAGAGTTGGAGTACATATAAGGTAAATTACATTCGGGGTGTTACAAGTGTTCTGCTCTATTCCTTTTTATTTTTTTATTTTGCAAGCATCATGTGGTAGGGAAAGATCTAGGCATATATATCCGGTTGGATATAAGTGATCATGAGTTATTATTGTTGACATTACCCCTGAGGTGAATAAGTTGGGGGCAAAATTATAAGCCCCTATCTTTCTATGTGTCTAGCTGAAATTTTTTGCTCCATATATATGTTGTGAGTGTTAGCAATCATAGAAGACTAAATGATGGTTGAGTATGTGGACTTGCTAAAAAGCTCCTACATGAGACCCTGTCTGAAAATATGATGAATTGCAATTGCATTGTTGGCTGAGAACATAGTTTGTTAGTTTTCAAGAAAGTTTATGCCTTCTACTTCGTTGTTGTGATGAATTGTTACTTGCTCAAGAAAAGTTCTATGATAATGAATGTTGCCGCTATAATAATGATCATGATTCTACTATGTCTGTATTTTGTTTTTATCGACACCTCTCCCTCTAAACACGTGGACATGATTATCGATGTCGTCTTTGCTTGAGGACAAGCGAGGTCTAAGCTTGGGGGAGTTGATACGTCCATTTTGCATCATGTTTTCCTACTATTATTTATAGTGTTTTAAGTCAATATAACACTTTGTGGAGCAATTCTAATTCCTTTTCTCTCTAATTAATGGAAGATTTACATGAAGAGGGAGATTGTCGGTAGCTAGAATTCTGGACCTAAAAAAGCTATGTCAGAGATACCTATTATGCACATCTCCAAATGAGCTTAAATTTTACAGATATATATTTTGGAATAAATAAAAAATAGTGCATAAAAAATTACCAGGGGGGCACCCAAGTTCCCACAAGGCACCAGGACGCACCCTAATGGATTTTGGGGGCCCTGGCCAGCCCCCAGTGCCCATCTTCTAGTATATAATCCCATTTCTCTTAAAAAATTAAGGAGAGGACTTTCAGGACGGAGCACCGTCGTCTCGAGGTGGAACTTGGGCAGGAGCACTTTTGCTCTCCAGCGAAGCGATTCTGCCGGGGACACTTCCCTCCGGAAGGAGGAAATCGAAGCCATCGTCATCACCAACAACCCTCTCATCATGGCAGGACCAATCTTCATCAACATCTTCACCGGCACCATCTCATCTCAAACCCTAGTTCATCTCTTGTATTCAATCTTTGTATCAAAACCTCAGATTGGTACCTGTGGGTTGCTAGTAATGTTGATTACATCTTGTAGTTGATGCTAGTTGGTTTATTTGGTGAGAAAAACCTCTGATCCATTATGTATTCAATACCCCTCTGATCTTGGACATGAATATGATGTGTGAGTAGTTACTTTTGTTCTTGAGTACATGGGAGAAGTCTTGTCATAAGTAATCATGTGAATTTGGTATTCGTTCGATATTTTGATCATATGTATGTTGTTGTTTCCCTTAGTGGTGTTATGTGAACATCGACTACATGACACTTCACCATATTTTGGCCTAAGGAAGTGCATTGTGGAGTAGTGATTAGATGATGGGTTGCTAGAGTGATAGAAGCTTAAACCCTAGTTTATGCGCTATTTCGTAAGGGGCTGGTTTGGATCCATATGTTTAATGCTCTGGTTAGATTTATCTTAATTCTTCTTCCATAGTTGTGGATGCTTGCGAGAGGGGTCAATCATAAGTGGGAGGCTTATTCAAGTAAGAACAACACCCAAACACCGTTCCACCCACATATCAAATTATCAAAGTAGCAAACACGAATCAAATAAACATGATGAAAGTGACTAGATGAAATTCCCGTGTGTCCTCAAGAATGCTTTGCTTATTATAAGAGACCGTTCTGACCTGTCCTTTGCAACAAAAATGATTGGGCTACCTTGCTGCACCTTAGTTACTATTGCTACTTGTCACTTGTTACAAATTATCTTGCTATCAAACTACCCATTACCACTAATTTCGATGATCGCAGAAAATACCTTGCTGAAAACCACTTGCCATTTCCCTTTGCTCCTTGTTGAGTTTGACACTCTTACTTAACGAAAGGACTACGATTGATCCCCTATATTTGTGGGTCATCAGTTAGTCCCAAAAAATGATATATAATTGCATATAAAACATCCAAGATTGATACTATAAGCATGGAACAATACAAAATTATGGATACGTTGGAGATGTATTAGGCAAAAGCGCCAGAAAAAGGTCTTGATAACCCACAAGTATAGGGGATCAATTATAGTTTTTTCAATAAATAAGAGTGTTGAACCCAACGAGGATCTAAAGTTAGAATTTATATTCTCTTCAAGTTCTATCGACCACCGATACAACTTTACGCACACTTAACGTTTGCTTCACCTAGAACAAGTATGAAACTAGAAGTACTTTGTAGGTGTAATGGTAGAACTACTTTGTAAGAATAAAACTATATGTACTTAGGGAGAATAAAACTAGGAGTAATTTGCAAGATAGTAAAAGTTAGTTTTAGTAGAGGGCTTTTGTAACACAAGAGAAGGATTTGTCTCTAGGCAATCAATAACTAGACCGGTAATCATTATTGCAATTTTATATGAGAGAGAGGCATGAGCTAACATACTTTCTGTACTTGGATCATATGAACTTATGATTGGAACACTAGAAAGTATCCGCAACTACTAAAGATCATTAAGGTAAAACTCAACCGTAGACTTAAGTAACACGTCCTCTTTACTCTCATACACAACAACCCCCCCCCCCACTCTCGCCACCCACTATAGGCGAATTATGAACGTATTGCAACACCTTACAATGGTAATCCCACATGCTTGCGCAACATGGAGGGCACCATAGGATAGCACCAAAATAAAACATACAACCCAGACCAATCATGATCATCAATCAACCCATAGGACAAAAAGAATCTACTCAAACATCATAGGATATCCTTACATCATTGGATAATAATACATAAAATTAAGCACCATGATTAAGTAGAGATTACAGCGGGGAGAAGAGGTGTTGCATCACTGCATAGAGAGGGAGAGTTGGTGATGACGGCGGCGAAGTTGTTGGTGTAGATCGTCGTCATGATGGTTCCCCCGGCGATGTTCCGGTGCCATCGGGAGAGAGCCCCCTCATTATTCTTTTCCTTGGCCTCCCCCCTAGGTGGGAGGAGACTTTCCCCTCTAGTCCATGATCTCCATGACTCCGAAGGGCAGGAGCCCCTTCGAGACTGGATCTCTCTCTCTGTTCTTTTCTGTTTCGCGTTCCTATTTTCTCGCCGAAAACCGTTTCTTAAATTTCCGGAGATCCGTAACTCCGGTTGGGCTGAAATTTTAACACTGTATTCTTCCTAATATTATCTTTCTTGTGGTGAAAGAAAGGTAGCAACCGACTTACTAGGGCCCCATGAGCCACCTGGGCGCACCCAGGTGCCTCGTGGCCCCCTCGGGAACCGTCTTGCACTGGTGCACGTCGGTCCTAAACAAACGGTTTAAAACCCCTTTCCGCGACGGCATTTGGAACCGTCGCCAAGTGAGTGTGGGCGATAGGGGGGTTCTTCACACATGACCTAGAAACTGTCGGGGATCGGGCCCCTACAGTACTCCTACTCGTTTCTACACGCATTGCCATCGCAGTCGGTATTCTGTGGTGCTACGTTTACGATGCGTGGCCCATCACAAACGGTTCACTATTATAGAACGTGTATGATGCGCGGCCCATCACAAACGGTTCACCGTTAAGAAGATTAGCTAATCTTCGTACGAGTGTCGGACAGGATTACGAAATGTTGGACCGTCGTAACATCGTCGTACACGACAACTATCGCACACGCTAATCTGTGGTGCAACGTTTATGATGCATACTTCATCAGAAATAGTTCATGGTTGCGAATCGTGTACGATAATGCAACTAACACAAACGTTTAGTTTGCCCGCACCGTTTGTGATATTGTCTGACATCGCACATGCTTTGCAAACGGCAACGGTGTGCATGCTTGCACATGTTTCCTCTCTGTGAACCATCTCCGATTATGGTGCATATCGCAAATGTTTGTGTTTTACCAACCGTGTGTGCCGTAACAACCTGGAGAGCGTAATTTCACCGTAATTTAATTGCTGCTTTTCCAAATTGTACCGGATTTGGATTTGAATTTGAATGTATGCTACAGCTTTATTCAGATCCATCAAGTTCAAACAACCAATGCATTATTCGATTCATAGGTACATATGTTCAAGAATTACATAAGAACCAAATGAAGAATGATGAACCACAGTTGTATACTTGTACTATTAAAGACGGTAAAGAAAGAGGCGATATATATTCTGGTTGCTGAACAAGGTGAAGCAGAACGCCCATATTGTGCCCTCCATGCAGAAGGCACGCACGACTCTAGTCCAACCCCTTGTGATGGCCGACCGACCATCCTTCACGGTCTTCATGAAAACATCTAGATAATCATCGTGTTCTGGTAGAAATACTTTAACCTTTGCTTGCCCAGCAATCATGTAGTTTGAGAGGTAATCTTGAGTAAACTACTTTGGCAACCACTGCAAAGGAAAAAGATTCAAACATTGTCATCTAACACAACTCATTATGGGCAGTAAAAAGAAGGCTGCAGAGTTCTTACTTACCATCCTGCAGTTCGCTGTTGTCTTGGATAAAGTGTAAACAAATGGTTTAATTGCCATCTTTGAACCCATTTTACTAACAATCTTTATCAGCTTCCTCACTTGATGCTGGTTCATCGATATCTCATTGCCCCATATGCAGAAAGGGTCGAAACGCGGATCTTTACCAATGACATATGTACCTAAAAGCACCAAGTTAATATTAGAAGCTAAACAGCAATTGCACAATGATGTAGTACAACACTCTTTTATAATATGTCTATATACATCCATATGTGGTAGTCCATTTGAAATCTCTAAAAAGACAAATATTTAGGAACGGAGGGAGTATCTTATAACATCCAATATACTCACATATTAGATGAATTAACATCTTATATTATGGGCCGGAAGGAGTTTAGTTCATTCTTACAAATTATCTGCTGCTGTATCCACGGGTTACAGTTAGTTTGAGCTAGTTCGAGCTCAAATAGCCCTAAAGTATATCTAAACAAGAGGGCTAGTTTGAGCTAGTTGCATCTATAACCCACCCAAAAAAACTAGTATCCAACCCAAGAGGTGCTAATTGGGTCTAGTTCTCCTAGTGCATTTATTGTCAATCTAACCCTGCCATCCAAACAACTCTTTAGATGGAGTTAGTTCAGGGTTAGTAATGAGCTAGAAACTAACTCTAACCTCTAGCTCAGTTGAGTATCCAAACAGGGTTGTGTTGTTGATGTTGCTTCTGCTGCTCTTCTACATATATCTAGACATCATTAGAACATTAATGTAACACTCTTCCTTGTTGCTATGTAGCCTAGGATTGCATATTTAGACATTAAGTACAGTGCATGTTGCTATGTAGCCTCAGATATATTACATATGGCCCTAGTTAACCTAAGGAAAGATGGGTTGCAGATATATTCAGTTAAAAGTCTGATTCACCGATTAGTCCCTTATCAGCTATCGGCCTATATGGTACCAGCTACCGATATCCTGAACAGTGAGCAGATATAAGCCATGGGATGAAACTAACTGTTGGGTTTCGTAGTAATTTCAAAAAAATTCCTACGCACACGCAAGATCATGGTGATGCAAAGCAACGAGGGGGGAGAGTGTTGTCTACGTACCCTCACAGACCGACTGCGGAAGCGTTGACACAACGTAGAGGAAGTAGTCGTACGTCTTCGCGATCCAACCGATCAAGCACCGAAACTACGGCACCTCCGAGTTCGAGCACACGTTCAGCTCGATGATGATCCCCGGACTCCAATCCAGCAAAGTGTCGGGGAAGAGTTCCGTCAGCACGACGGCGTGGTAACGATCTTGATGCACTACAGCAGCAGGGCTTCGCCTAAACTCCGCTACAGTATTATCGAGGAATATGGTGGCTGGGGGCACCGCACACGGCTAAGGAATAGATCACATGGATCAACTTGTGTGTTCTAGGGTGCCTCTGCCTCAGTATATAAAGGACTAGAGGGGGGGAGGCTGGCCGGCCAAGGTGTGGCGCGCCAGGAGAGTCCTACTCCCTCTGGGAGTAGGATTCCCCCCCCCCAATCCTAGTTGGAATAGGATTCGCGGAGGGGGAAAAGAGAGAGAGGGGGCCGGCCACCTCTCCTAGTCCTAATAGGACTAGGGGAAGGGGGAGGCGCGCAGCCCATGTAGGGCTGCCTCTTCTCTTTTCCACCAAGGCCCATCATGGCCCATTTAGCTCCCGGGGGGTTCCGGTAACCTTCCCGGTACTCCGGTAAAATCCCGATTTCACCCAGAACACTTCCGATATCCAAACATAGGCTTACAATACATCAATCTTCACGTCTCTACCATTTCGAGACTCCTCGTCATGTCCGTGATCACATCCGGGACTCCAAACAACCCTCGGTACATCAAAACGCCTAAACTCATAATATAACTGTCATCGTAACCTTAAGCGTGCAGACCCTACGGGTTCGAGAACAATGTAGACATGACCGAGACATGTCTCCAGTCAATAACCAATAGCGGGACCTGGATGCCCATACTGGCTCCTACATATTCTACGAAGATCTTTATCGGTCAGACCGCATAACAACATACGTTGTTCCCTTTGTCATCGGTATGTTACTTGCCCGAGATTCGATCGTCAGTATCCCATACCTAGTTCAATCTCGTTGCCGGCAAGTCTCTTTACTCGTTCCGTAATACATCATCTCGCAACTAACTCATTAGTTGCAATGCTTGCAAGGCTTATGTGATGTGCATTACCGAGAGGGCCCAGAGATACCTCTCCGACAATCGGAGTGACAAAACCTATTCTCGAAATATGCCAACCCAACATGTACCTTTGGAGACACCTGTAGTACTCCTTTATAATCACCCAGTTACGTTGTGACGTTTGGTAGTACCCAAAGTGTTCCTCCGGTAAACGGGAGTTGCATAATCTCATAGTTACAGGAACATGTATAAGTCATGAAGAAAGCAATAGCAACATACTAAGCGATCGGGTGCTAAGCTAATGGAATGGGTCATGTCAATCAGATCATTCTCTTAATGATGTGATCCCGTTAATCAAATAACAACTCATTGTTCACGGTTAGGAAACATAACCATCTTTGATTAACGAGCTAGTCAAGTAGAGGCATACTAGTGACACTTTGTTTGTCTATGTATTCACACATGTATTATGTTTCCGGATAATACAATTCTAGCATGAATAATAAACCTTTTATCATGATTATAAGGAAATAAATAATAACTTTATTATTGCCTCTAGGGCACATTTCCTTCAGTCTCCCACTTGCACTAGAGTCAATAATCTAGATTACACCGTAATGATTCTAACACCCATGGAGCCTTGGTGCTGATCATGTTTTGCTCGTGGTAGAGGCTTAGTCAATGGGTCTGCAACATTCAGATCCGTATGTATCTTGCAAATCTCTATGTCTCCCACCTGGACTAGATCCCGGATGGAATTGAAGCGTCTCTTGATGAGCTTGGTTCTCTTGTGAAATCTGGATTCCTTTGCCAAGGCAATTGCACCAGTATTGTCACAAAAGATTTTCATTGGACCCGATGCACTAGGTATGACACCTAGATCGGATATGAACTCCTTCATCTAGACTCCTTCGTTCGCTGCTTCCGAAGCAGCTATGTACTCCGCTTCACATGTAGATCCTGCTACGACGCTTTGTTTAGAACTGCACCAACTGACAGCTCCACCGTTTAATGTAAACACGTATCCGGTTTGCGATTTAGAATCGTCCGGATCAGTGTCAAAGCTTGCATCAATGTAACCATTTACGACGAGCTCTTTGTCACCTCCATATACGAGAAACATATCCTTAGTCCTTTTCAGGTATTTCAGGATGTTCTTGATCGCTGTCCAGTGATCCACTCCTGGATTACTTTGGTACCTCCCTGCTAGACTTATAGCAAGGCACACATCAGGTCTGGTACACAGCATTGCATACATGATAGATCCTATCGCTGATGCATAGGGAACATCTTTCATATTCTCTCTATCTTCTGCAGTGGTCGGGCATTGAGTCTTACTCAATTTCACACCTTGTAACACAGGCAAGAATCCTTTCTTTGCTTGATCCATTTTGAACTTCTTCAAAATTTTGTCAAGGTATGTTGTTTGTGAAAGTCCAATTAAGCGTTTTGATCTATCTCTATAGATCTTTATGCCTAATATGTAAGCAGCTTCACCGAGGTCTTTCATTGAAAAACTCTTATTCAAGTATCCCTTTATGCTATCCAGAAATTCTATATCATTTCCAATTAGTAATATGTCATCCACATATAATATCAGAAATGCTACAGAGCTCCCACTCACTTTCTTGTAAATACAGGCTTCTCCGAAAGTCTGTATAAAACCAAATGCTTTGATCACACTATCAAAGCGTTTATTCCAACTCCGAGAGGCTTGCACCAGTCCATAAATGGATCGCTAGAGCTTGCACACTTTGTTAGCTCCTTTTGGATCGACAAAACCTTCTGGTTGCATCATATACAACTCTTCTTCCAGAAATCCATTCAGGAATGCAGTTTTGACATCCATTTGCCAAATTTCATAATCATAAAATGCGGCAATTGCTAACATGATTCGGATGGACTTAAGCATCGCTACGGGTGAGAAGGTCTCATCGTAGTCAATCCCTTGAACTTGCCGAAAACCTTTCGCGACAAGTCGAGCTTTGTAGACAGTAACATTACCATCAGCGTCAGTCTTCTTCTTGAAGATCCATTTATTCTCAATTGCTTGACGATCATCGGGCAAGTCAACCAAAGTCCATACTTTGTTCTCATACATGGATCCCATCTCAGATTTCATGGCTTCAAGCCACTTTGCGGAATCTGGGCTCACCATCGCTTCTTCATAGTTCGTAGGTTCATCATGATCTAGTAGCATGATTTCCAGAATAGGATTACCGTACCACTCTGGCGCGGATCTTACTCTAGTTGATCTACGAGGTTCAGTAGTATCTTGATCTGAAGTTTCATGACCATCATCATTAGCTTCCTCACTTATTGGTGTAGGTGTCGCAGAAACAGTTTTCTGTGATGTACTACTTTCCAATAAAGGAGCAGGTACTGTTACCTCGTCAAGTTCTACTTTCCTCCCACTCACTTCTTTCGAGAGAAACTCCTTCTCTAGAAAGGATCCATTCTTAGCAACGAATGTCTTGCCTTCGGATCTGTGATAGAAGATGTACCCAACAGTTTCCTTTGGGTATCCTATGAAGACACATTTCTCCGATTTGGGTTCGAGCTTATCAGGTTGAAGCTTTTTCACATAAGCATCGCAGCCCCAAACTTTAAGAAACGACAACTTTGGTTTCTTGCCAAACCACAGTTCATAAGGCGTCGTCTCAATGGATTTTGATGGTGCCCTATTTAACGTGAATGCGGCCGTCTCTAAAGCATAACCCCAAAACGATAGCGGTAAATCAGTAAGAGACATCATAGATCGCACCATATCTAGTAAAGTACGATTACGACGTTCGGACACACCATTACGCTGTGGTGTTCCGGGTGGCGTGAGTTGTGAAACTATTCCACAATTTTTCAAATGTACACCAAACTCGTAACTCAAATATTCTCCTCCACGATCAGATCGTAGAAACTTTATTTTCTTGTTACGATGATTTTCAACTTCACTCTGAAATTCTTTGAACTTTTCAAATGTTTTAGACTTATGTTTCATTAAGTAGATATACCCATATTTTCTTAAGTCATCTGTGAAGGTGAGAAAATAACGATATCCGCCACGAGCCTCAATATTCATCGGACCACATACATCGGTATGTATGATTTCCAACAAATCTGTTGCTCTCTCCATAGTACCGGAGAACGGTGTTTTAGTCATCTTGCCCATGAGGCACGGTTCGCAAGTACCAAGTGATTCATAATCAAGTGGTTCCAAAAGTCCATCAGTATGGAGTTTCTTCATGCACTTTACATCGATATGACCTAAACGACAGTGCCACAAATAAGTTGCACTTTCATTATCAACTCTGCACCTTTTGGCTTCAACATTATGAATATGTGTATCACTACTATCGAGATTCATCAAAAATAGACCACTCTTCAAAGGTGCATGACCATAAAAGATATTACTCATATAAATAGAACAACCATTATTCTCTGATTTAAATGAATAACCGTCTCGCATCAAACAAGATCCAGATATAATGTTCATGCTCAACGCTGGCACCAAATAACAATTATTTAGGTCTAATATTAATCCCGAAGGTAGATGTAGAGGTAGCGTGCCGACCGCGATCACATCGACTTTGGAACCGTTTCCCACGCGCATCATCACCTCGTCCTTTGCCAGTGCCCGCTTATTCCGTAGTCCCTGTTTCGAGTTGCAAATATTAGCAACAGAACCAGTATCAAATACCCAGGTGCTACTGCGAGCTCTAGTAAGGTACACATCAATAACATGTATATCACATATACCTTTGTTCACCTTGCCATCCTTCTTATCCGCCAAATACTTGGGGCAGTTCCGCTTCCAGTGACCAGTCTGCTTGCAGTAGAAGCACTCAGTTTCAGGCTTAGGTACAGACTTGGGTTTCTTCTCCTGAGCAGCAACTTGCTTGCTGTTCTTCTTGAAGTTCCCCTTCTTCTTCCCTTTGCCCTTTTTCTTGAAACTAGTGGTCTTGTTAACCATCAACACTTGATGCTCCTTCTTGATTTCTACCTCCGCAGCTTTCAGCATTGCGAAGAGCTCGGGAATAGTCTTGTTCATCCCTTGCATATTATAGTTCATCACGAAGCTCTTGTAGCTTGGTGGCAGTGATTGGAGAATTCTGTCAATGATGCAATCATCCGGAAGATTAACTCCCAATTGAATCAAGTGATTATTATACCCAGACATTTTGAGTATATGCTCACTGACAGAATTGTTCTCCTCCATCTTGCAGCTATAGAACTTATTGGAGACTTCATATCTCTCAATCCGGGCATTTGCTTGAAATATTAACTTCAATTCCTGGAACATCTCATATGCTCCATGACGTTCAAAACGTCGTTGAAGTCCCGATTCTAAGCCGTAAAGCATGGCACACTGAACTATCGAGTAGTCATCAGCTTTGCTCTGCCAGACGTTCATAACATCTGGTGTTGCTCCAGCAGCAGGCCTGGCACCCAGCGGTGCTTCCAGGACGTAATTCTTCTGAGCAGCAATGAGGATAATCCTCAAGTTACGGACCCAGTCCGTATAATTTCTACCATCATCTTTCAACTTTGCTTTCTCAAGGAACGCATTAAAATTCAATGGAACAACAGCACGAGCCATCTATCTACAATCAACATAAACAAGCAAGATACTATCAGGTACTAAGTTCATGATAAGTTTAAGTTCAATTAATCAAATTACTTAAGAACTCCCACTTAGATAGACATCCCTCTAATCTTCTAAGTGATTACGTGATCCAAATCAACTAAACCATAACCGATCATCACGTGAGATGGAGTAGTTTTCAATGGTGAACATCGTTATGTTGATCATATCTACTATATGATTCACGCTCGACCTTTCGGTCTCCGTGTTCCGAGGCCATATCTGCATATGCTAGGCTCGTCAAGTTTAACCTGAGTATTCTGCGTGTGCAAAACTGGTTGCTTACCCGATTGATGTGGTAACGCTTAGTCCAGATATGCACACAATCCGAATCATCATCGTGGTTGAGTGTATTCGCATCAAGCTACTCGGTATAGTTCCTTATGTTAAACATTTAGACCAATTGTGTGTCGTATTGCACCACTAACACCATGATAAGTGTCGGCGGTGTATTATTACTAATTTATGAATATCGTGCCGACACTACACTATATCGGAGTTTGAACTTGCTTTTAAGGAATATATGATGGGTTGCCTTTTACCGTTGCACATGATGATTTTGATAGATATAATATGCATGTGCTTGCTGCTCCTACTTGCAATTATTATGAGAGAGGAACTACATCTCCCGCCTCTCTATGTTTCCAATACAATAAAATTGCAAGAAACTGTTTATACTATGCATTGGCCTTTACTATGTGTGCACGAATTGTTCTTTTATGACATGCCGATGCATAGGAAGAGAGTTAGACTTCATCATTACATGATATATGTTACTTTGTGCTCACTACTAAATTACAAATCATTGTTAATTAAAATTGGCTTTGATATACCTTGGGATCCGGGTGGATTCCATTACTTGAGCACTATATGCCTAGCTTAATGGCTTTAAAGAAAGCGCTGCCAGGGAGATGCCCGGAATTCATCTATAGAGTCCAATGTGCTGGATGTGTCTTTTTTAAAGACAACGCCTGACCTAGTGGGAAACACCAACGGGACTGCTCTTTAGGGAGACATACCTCTTTCACTTGTTCGTGTTGGTTGAGTTGCTACCTTTCTGCATGCATCATATGGTGTTATATCCAAGACACACAGAGTAATAATGCGCACGAGAGAACCCAAAACATTTCAAAATAATGAATACTCGCAACATGTGATGTAATACGAAGAGACAAATCTGCTAGAAGTGGTGAGAGATCCCTCTGAAACTCGTAGCGTGCTCACTAAACTTTGAATCTGTAGATTACCGAGCAACTCTCTGTTACAGATCTATACCATATCAGCATCATCCCCTGTGTCACATAATTCCCTCTGTATTATAACAATAAGAAATTTAGAATCCTTCGGCAACCAATGTTGCGAAGGAGTGTGTTCTCTGTCAATAGTGCTGCACGTGGCTATCTTAATCTCTGAAGAACTGTGATGGTTGTGAGTATCTGATAGGATGACAGGGTACAGTTTTAAGATTAAAGTAAACTTTAGTTGCTCTGGTATGTTTTAATTAGATAAGGTAGTCGGGCAAAAGCTCATAATGATACCATATAACATAGTCAAAGCGCGAGAAACGTACAAAACAAGGCTGCTGATTATACTCTGTGGCGCTATCGCATTCTAATATTATATGACTGAGAGAAATTTTTTATTTTTCCTAAGATCTCTGGCTCCAATTATTTGCAATTCAGATACTCTCAAGAGGTATGTGTGCATGCTTCTGAGATGTAATGAGGCTTACAGGACTAGTTATCTGTTTTAGGATTACAGAATATCTCGAATTAGTAGTGGACGCAATATGACTATTAGCGTTGTGTAGCTCTCGATAATATAGAGAACATATCCATATGTGTTATATTATGATCATGGAAATTAAAGACACATGTGAAGATGTCACTAACACAATTCTCACGCCTAAGTAGAAAACTCTCACTGAACGCAAACACACTTTAATGTAAGTGGTTGCGATATCCTCTCCATAAGTCTACTAACACATAATAGTTGTATTTGCCTTTAGTACCGTATATCAGCTCATACACGTAGATACAATAGCACACGGAAGCTTCTGTTTGAATGTTTTGTTGTGGATGAAAGTATTCGTATGACGAGTAAGGTCTCGATGTGAAGGAAAGAAGCAAAGGGAGAGCAAGAGCATGCAAGCAATGGCGTGGTTTAAGGCTAAATGCCGCGATGACAGATAGAGGGCAGGACACGTGCAACACAAGTAAGTCAATATATCGAATAAGAACCTCCGCACTAATGGTCTTAAATTCTCTCGGATTGCCCCGAGTGGAAGATCCCTACTTTACTCAACAAAGATATTACCGTGGCCGTTGGATGTACTCTCCCCTCGTGGTCACATGTACGATTTCGTTCATGCGACACCTCTCGATAGACTATGTCATCCTCAGAGAGCTGCACTACATTTTCCCTGCCAATGAGTTCTCAATTGGTATAATTTATTATGCACATGCTATGGCTCAACTTGGAGATAGTCCTTATCGGAATCTAAGAACTCTAATAGTATATGCTCATTGACAGCGATAACATCTTTGAGTCAATACATGATTTTAGTAGACGACCCAACCCTCAATAAAAAGGTCTTCAAAGTGAGCAATAGCATTTCAGAGATAGCTGTGCATGTCACATATTCCCAGGAAAATCGTTGAACATAAAACGCGTACTAGCTGAACTATCAATCTCTACACGGTCTCAACAAGACGAGACTCTCTATCTCGCAATAAGAGATTTACATCGAATAGATAATGCTCCAATCAACACTCGCGTCGATAGAGTGAGTATCGAATGTCTCAAAAGATATTTATAACAATAGATATGGCTAATGCACACTTTTGCTATATTTGACTCCCAAAAAGAAGAAGAAGCCATCTAGGCTAAAATCAACGGAAGGCATCATATGTGCCCAGAGATAAAGAGAGTGTTAGCGTAACTCCATCAAAGCTAATCTCCATACCACACTTCATTCGATATGCTGTAGCTCACGAGTCCTATGTGTTTATGTAGAAGCCCTCCGTTTGATTGTTTCGCCCCTCCGGCGGAGTTCTCCCGAAAAGGCCCCAGATTGGATTATTCACGCGTATAGAGGTCGTGCAGCGGGTGGCAACGACCTAATGACTCGGTTAACATACTCTATACGTTAATAGTTGTCGCTTATCCAGATCAATCTGATCTGCTGCACCCTGAAAGACGGGTCAGCACATGGAATAGAGGTGACTCGGACTTAAGTTATATATTAGAGTGAAACACAGAAGTAGAGAGCAATGAGGCAGCACAAAATAATTTTGGAGCCCAATATCTGGACGACCATAGCCATATATGGACTGAGTGTGAGAAAGCGTACGTATCGCTCGCCTATACGAGTTTTGCGGAGAAGGCCAGATTGGGTGTTTACTGGACAACACCACACCCAGCCGTATGGCTCTTATTGTCTTCACTATCTCCTATATGAAGGAGTTTGAGAACATCAAGTGCCACTAATGTGCGTGACAAGGTTCTCTCCTACATTCTCTCTCTCACATGTGCCAATAATCTAAAGCGTATCCATTAGACAACGGTTTTTCATCCTCCCGAGAACTCCCAGATTATGATTACTTAGATTGTGACGTTGAAAACTCTGGTAACATGCTAAATAACATACCAACATTCTGGAGTCCTAGATACTCGCACATGACTGTCCCATATAGCCGGTAATAGGCGACGCAGTCCCAATGAATAGTTTATAATAGAACATGCTATCAGAGGTATTTATTGATTACACTCTTCTACCCAAATCTAGTCCAAGACCATGCGAGATCTCCTTCAACGTATATTGCAGACGGTTTCAATCAATAAAAAATACTATATATATTGTGTGTTGTGAGCAGTGAATTTACACGAGAGTCATCCCCAGCTTAATCCTACTGACCGAACATATTCCTTTCAGACGAAGCTCCTAACCTATCAGGTGTGCATACAACTAATGATTACTCTAACCACAAACTATCTGATGTTCTGAATCTAGCTGATTCCACTTTGCGTTCGGATGAGACTTCCCACGGTCAATTCTCTACTTCAATCATGTATGTAGTCCTGGCTATAATTAGAGTGATCCATTGATTCTAGAAAGAATTGTCACGGGACAGAGTTAATGCCTCAATATCTAGGAGCACATGAAAAATATAATTACTCAACGTTCCAACGCATTATGAAGCCTGTGAAGAATAGTTCTTCTTCAAAATAAATGCCAAAGAAATTACCCTAGCAAAATGCGATGAGCGGAGGACTCCAGTCGAATGTACCACACGGGTTATCCACACGAGTGACAAATTTACTTTAATTCCCCATGACAATAGTCCCCGAGACTGACAACACTCGAGAGGCAGAGTTTCTTCTCCACAATGGGGTCTCCCAACATACATACACTTCCCCTATGCTGAGTGATATTTCAAGTTGCCAACCTTAAGTTGAAACATTAATTAGTCACATCAGCGACACTCTAGGTTCGCACGATTGGACATTATCTACATCATACTAGCTGCGCAAATTAAGCCACGATCTACTGTGCATAGGCATAGCAAATATAAGTAAGATTTTAGAAGGTTGATTCCAAGGGGATATTCAAATAAGAGAGTAGAGAAACAACTTACACATGAGAGCAAGATAGGTTCTACCCTGCTATTTCAATTACACGTCGCATCACTCATGTTAAATCAACATCCTAACCAGTGATGCCACATGTTATATTTGATAGATTAGGAAATCAACTAAATGCATAAGAAAACTGTCTCAGTGAGTAGGGATCTGCCATGCAACGGGGATGGCACTTAGAGCTAGTAAGTGTATGAATAATACTCACAAAAAGGAAGCATTAATATGGATCGGAAATTGTACTTGCCCAGCTCCAACTGCTTACCACATCCGTACATTGAGGATTGGAGCTAATGCATAAAAACTGGAGTATAAAGGGGTATGATCAAACTTGCCTTGCTGATGATCCGCAAAACCTAGGGACTCGTAGTAGCACGCTTCACACTCCGGGTGTTCTATTCGCAACAAAACAAACAATAGCATACATAAGCAATCAAGCAAAGAAACACGGGTAAATCTCAAATAAGAAGATCTAACCAGAAAGTTCAACTTAAGAACTCCGGTTTGCGAAAAGAATCAAATCAAACGAGCAACGAAACTCAAACTGCGAAGAAACAAGATCCGTTTACTAATCTGGACTAAGGTCAAATTTTACAGTAGCAACAAGCTTGTTCAAGTTGGTTAAACAGAAAGAGGGTTTCAAGATGAAGATCTAGGCGCTTGAATCGCCTGATTCCGGCAAACGAGCGAAAATATAAACTAAAACGAAAATCGGATCAGAAATCACGATTGAAAATAATCGCGAAAAAATCCGAGAAAAAGAAAACTGACGAACAGGCTAACGAACGAGCGTTCGTTGTCTGTTACTAACGAGTGAACTCTGTTTGTTAAAACGAATGTACGGACGAACATCCGCAAAGTAACTAAACCAAAAAAAACCGGTGAACCGATCTATCCAAAAAAACTAGGGTTTCTAAAAAAACCGAACCGGTTTTAAAAAAACGAACGGTTCTACCTCCGGCGAGGTCCGACGCGGCGGGCGGCTCCGGCGAGCGGCGGGGCAACGCGGGGCGGCGGCGACGAGGGCAGGCGGCGGTGGCAGCTCCGGTGAGCGACGGTGGCGGCGAGGGCAAGCGGCGGCGGCGCGGCGCGGCAAGCGAGGCGGCGGGGTGCAGCGGCTTGCGGCGGCGGGGGCGGCGGCATGAGGCGGCGGTGGCTCGGGGCTCCAAGGGGGCGAGGGCGGCGGCTTATAAGGAGGGGCGGGGCGGCGCGGCTTGGAGGAGGGGCAAGGCGTGGGAGAGGAGTTCCGGCCGGACTCCGGTCGGGCGGCGACGCGGCGCACAGTCTCCTGCTCGGAGACGGCGGCGCAGGGAGCGGGCCGGCGGCTGGGCTTCGGCCTAGTTGGCCACTGCGCCCTTTTAAAAAAATCTGCCGAAACAAGAAAAATCCTAGAAAATAAAATAAAAATCTAAAAATGCCAAAACAAATTTTCACCGTCTAAATAAAATATTTAGAACAAGATGAACATTTTCTTGGCCCTAAAATGCAACTTTGAAAAACATGCAATTTTTCTAATTCAAATAAAATAGCAATAAACTCTGAATAAAAACAAATATTTGATTTTAATATTTTCCCTCCAATATTTCATTTATTTTGGGGAAGTCATACTATCTCCTCTTATATATTTTAATATGAAATATTTTTGAAGAGAAAAAAATTTAAAACCAAAAATCCCTGTTTCGATATTTGGTAAAACCCAAATATGAAAACAGGGAAATCCCAAACTCTCTCCGAGGGTCCTTGAGTTCCTTAGGATTTCGAGGATCGCAAAACGAAATGCAATAAAATATGATATGCATGGATGATCTATGTGTAACATTCCAAATTGAAAATTTGGGATGTTACAAACCTACCCCCCTTAAGATGAATCTCGCCCTCGAGATTCGGGTTGGCTAGAGAATAGGTGTGGGTGGTCTTTGCGAAGATCATCCTCTCGTTCCTAGGTGGCTTCATCCTCGGTATGGTGGCTCCACTGAACTTTGCAAAACTTAATAACCTTGCTGCGGGTGACTCGGCTGGCAAATTCGAGAATCCTGACTGGCTTCTCCTCATAGGTCAAATCACTGTCCAACTGAATTGCCTCTAAGGGTACTATATCTCTTAACGGTACCTCGGCCATCTCAGCATGACACTTCTTCAGCTATGAAACATGAAATACATCATGAACTCCTGACAGTCCTTCAGGTAACTCCAACTTGTAGGCAACTTCTCACATACGTTCCAGAATTTGATATGGTCCTACAAATCTCGGGGCTAACTTTCCCTTAACTCCAAAATGTTTCACTCCTCGAAGGGGTGACACTCGCAGATATGCTCTGTCTCCAATTTCATAGGTTATTTCCTTGTGTTTCGAATCTGCATAACTCTTCTGCCTGGACTGAGCTATCTTTAGTCTATCTCTGATCAACTTAACCTTCTCTTCAAACTCTTTGATCAGATCTGGTCCAAACAATTGTCGGTCTCCGACTTCATCCCACATCAACGGTGTTCTGCACCTTCGTCCGTACAGGGCTTCAAACGGTTCCATCTTCAAACTATCTTGATAGCTATTGTTGTATGAGAACTCCGCGTAGGGCAAATTGTCATCCCAACTAGACCCATAATCTAGCGCACAGGCCCTCAACATATCCTCCAAAATCTGGTTGACTCTCTCGGTCTGTCCATCCGTCTGCGGGTGGAATGTTGTACTGAACTCCAACCTTGTCCCCAAAGTTTGGTGCAGCTAATGCCAAAACTTTTAAGTAAATTGTGTCCCTCTATCTGATACGATGGTCCTCGGAACTCCATGCAGACATACAATCCTGGTCATATATATCTTGGCCAACTTTGCACTTGTATAGGTGGTTTTCACTGGGATAAAGTGAGCTACTTTGGTCAAGCAATCAACTACTACCCATATAGAATCATATCCTGATTTGGTTCTGGGTAATTCGGTGATAAAATCCATGCCAAATTTATCCCACTTCCATTCGGGTATCGGCATAGGCTGTAACAATCCTGCTGGCTTTTGATGCTCAGCCTTCACTCTCTGACATACATCACATACGGCTACATACTCGGCAATATCCTTCTTCATACCAGTCCACCAGAAACGTTCCTTCGAATCCAAATACATCTTGGTGTTTCCGGGGTGTATCGAGTATGGTGAGTCATGAGACTCCTGAAGTATTAACTTCCTGATCTTTGTGTTATTGGGCACATAAACACGGTCCTCGAACCATAAGGTGTCATTCTCATCCTCACGAAAACCTTTGGCCTTTCCTTCGCTCATTCTCTCTTTTATCTTGGCAACCTCTTTGTCATCCTTCTGAGCTTCCCGAATCTTTCCTAACAATGTAGACTGAACCTCCATTGTTGCAACAAAACCTCTAGGAACAATCTCCAATCGAAGTTCCCTGAGATCCTCCGCTAACTCCTTTGGCAATCTCGTGCTCACTAGGGTATTAGCATAACTCTTCCGGCTCAAGGCGTCTGCTACGACATTAGCCTTGCCTGGATGATAGTGAAGCTTCATGTCAAAATCATTTATAAGCTCCAACCATCTCCTCTGCCTAAGGTTCAGCTCCTTCTGTGTGAAAATGTACTTCAAACACTTATGATCCGTGTACACATCACAACGATTTCCAATAAGGTAATGCCTCCAGGTCTTCAACGCATGCACTACGGCAGCCAACCCCAAATCATGTGTGGCATAATTCAACTCGTGCGGTTTCAGTTGTTGCGAGGCATACGAAACAACTCTTCCATCCTGCATAAGCACACTTCCAAGTCCTAGGCAAGAGGTCTTGATAACCCACAAGTATAGGGGATCGCAACAGTTTTCGATAAGTAAGAGTGTCGAACCCAACGAGGAGCTAAAGGCAGAACAAATATTCCCTCAAGTTCTATCGACCACCGCTACAACTCTACGCATGCTTGACGTTCGCTTTACCTAGAACAAGTATGAAACTAGAAGTACTTTGTAGGTGTTGTTGGATAGGTTTGCAAGATAATAAAGATTACGCAAATAAAAAGTAGGGGCTATTTTAGGTAAAGACACAAATAAGTTAGTTTTAGTAGAGAGCTTTTTGTTATGAGAAAGTTATTTGTCCCTAGGCAATCGATAACTAGACCGGTAATCATTATTGCAATTTTATATGAGGGAGAGGCATAAGCTAACATACTTTCTCTACTTGGATCATAAGCACTTATGATTGGAACTCTAGCAAGCATCCGCAACTACTAAAGATCATTAAGGTAAAACTCAACCATAGCATTAAAGCACCAAGTCCTCTTTATCCCATACGCAACAACCCCCTTACTCGGGTTTGTGTTTCAGTCACTCACGCAACCCACTATAAGCGAATCATGAACGTATTGCAACACCCTATAGCGGGGATCCCTCACGCTTGCGCGACAGGGAGAGAACCATAAGACAGCACCAATAATAAAACATGCAACTCAAACCAATCTTGATCATCAAATAGCCCATAGGACAAAACGGATCTACTCAAACATCATAGGATAGCCATACATCATAGGGAAATACTCCCTCCGTCCCATAATATAAGAACGTTTTTGGCACTAGTGTAGTGCCAAAAACATTCTTATATTATGGGACAGAGGGAGTAATATATAGTGTTGAACACCATGTTTAAGTAGAGATTACAGCGGGTAAGAGAGGAATTACACCACTGCATAGAGGGGGGAGAGTTGGTGATGATGGTGGTGAAGTTGTTGGTGAAGATTGCGGTGATGATGATGGCCCCCGGTGGCACTCCGGCACCACCGTAAGCGAGGAGGAGAGAGCCCCCCTCCTTCTTCTTCTTCCTTGACCTCCTCCCTATTGGAGAAGGGTTTCCCCTCTGGTCCTTGTCCTCCATGGCGTGGGATGGGCGAGAGCCCCTCCGAGATTGGATCTGTCTCTCTGTCTCTCTCTGTTTCTGCGTTCTGGGATTCTACCCTTTCACCGTTTCTTATATTCCCAGAGATCCGTAACTCCGATTGGGCTGAAATTTTAACACGATCTCTATCCGGATATTAGCTTTCTTGCGGCCGAAGAAGGGCATCAACCGCCTTACGGGTGGCCCACAAGGGTCAGGGGCGCGCCCCCTGCCTCGTGGCCACCTTGGGCACCGTCTCGCGTGGAATTTTCTTCCGGAATTCTCCAAATATTCCAAAAATATTCTACGTCTAGTTTTATCCCGTTTGGATTCCGTTTGATATGGATATTCTATGAAACATAAAACATGCAACAAACAGGAACTAGCACTGGGCACTGGATCAATATGTTAGTCCCAAAAATAATATAAAAAGTTGCCAAAAGTATATGAAAGTTGTCGAATATTGGCATGGAACAATCAAAAATTATAGATACGACGGAGACGTATCAAGAGGCATTGCAATACACTTGAAACTCCTTACGTATATCCGGCAGAATCAGCACTGGGGCTGTAGTCAAACATTTCTTTAACTCCTGAAAACTCGCCTCACATTCTTCTGTCCATTTAAATTTGGTATCCTTCTTCAATGAATCTCCGATAGTATCCCGTGAGTCCAAGAAAACTGCGGATCTCGCTAACTGAAGTGGGTGCCAACCATTCAGTGACTGGCTGAACTTTGGTCGGATCTACTGCTACACCTTCTCCTGATATAACATGTCCAAGGAATCCAACTTCCTTCAGCCAAAACTCGCATTTGCTGAACTTGGCATACAACTGATGTTCCCTAAGTTTCTCGAGAACTAAGCGCAAATGCTCTTCGTGCTCCTCCTCATTCTTCGAGTATACCATTATATCATCAATAAACACCACAACAAACTTATCCAGATATTCCATGAACACTTTGTTCATCATGCTCATGAAGTAGGCAGGGGCGTTAGTCAGTCCAAACGACATGACCGTATATTCGTACAACCCGTATCGTGTGGTGAATGCCGTCTTTGGTATGTCCTCTCTCGTATCTTCAGCTGGTGATATCCAGATCGCAGATCGATCTTTGAAAACACCTTAGCTCCTTGCAGCTGGTCGAACAAATCATTGATCATTGGTAGTGGGTATTTGTTCTTGATCGTCACCTCATTTAACGCACGATAATCAACAACCATTCTTAGGGACTTATCCTTCTTCTCGACCAAAAGCACTGGGGCTCCCCATGGTGATGAGCTCCGTCGAATGTAACCTTTCTCCAGTAACTCCTTGATTTGTTTCTTAATCTCCTCCAGATCATTTGCGGGCATCCGGTATGGTCTCTTCGATATAGGCCCGGTGCCTGGCAATAACTCTATCAAAAACTCGATGTCTCGATCCGGCGGCATGCCTGGTAACTCTTCTGGAAAAACATCCGAGTAATCCTTGACTACACGCACTTCCTCCTGAACAACTCCCATGAGGGTATTTAATTGGCTACTCCTTGGCACATGCCTAGGTACATACTTGATCCTTTTTCCCTCCGGGGTGGTGAGACAAATTGACTTACTAGCACAGTCAATGCTTCCTCCATACTTTGACATCCAGTCCATTCCTAATATCACATCCAATCCTTGTGACTCCAAGATTATTAGGTCAGTCGGAAAAACATGGCTACCAATGGTTAAGGGTATCTGGTCGCACCATCGACTAGCCATATACTCTGCTCCAGGTGAACTTACTAACAGATGGGTCCTAAGGGTTTGGGTTGGTAGTTTAAACTTATCCACAAAGTCCCTTGATATGTATGAATGCGATGCGCTAGTATCAAAAAGAACAAGGGCGGTAAAAGACTTAACCAAAAACTTACCAATAACCGCGTCTGGCTGCTCTTCAACCTCCTCCACGTTGATGTGGTTCACTTGTCCTTTGTTGAATGGATTGGGCTTCTTTCCAACGCTCCCATTGTCGTTTCCATTCTTCGCTTCAGGGCACTCCGTGGCATAGTGTCCAGTCTTCCCGCACTTGAAACAAGTAAGGTGGCCTAGGTCTCTCTTCGCGGGTGTGGCTGGATTGGAGCGGTTCTGATTGTTGCTTGCTCCATTCCCATTCCCATTCCTTGGGCCAGTATGATTATGGTTACTTCCTCCATTATGGGTGTGGATTCCATGGTTATGAACAAGTCCTCCGGAGTTTGGGATTAGGCGAGGCTTCTGCTGAGCTCTGCTACCTGTTGAGCTTGCGTTGGATTTCCCCGAAGAGGAAAGGATGATGCAGCAGAGTAGCGTAAGTATTTCCCTCAATTTTTAAGAACCAAGGTATCAATCTAGTAGGAGGCCATGCTCAAGTCCCTCATACCTGCACAAAACGATAGCTACTCACAACCAACGTGATTAGGGGTTGTCAATCCCTTCACGGTCACTTACGAGAGTGAGATCTGATAGATATAATATTTTTGGTATTTTTGGTATAGAGATGCAAAGTGAAAAGTAAAACGCAAAGTAAAAAAGCAAAGCAAGATTAAAGTGATGGAGATTGATATGATGAGAATAGACCCGGGGGCCATAGGTTTCACTAGTGGCTTCTCTCAAGAGCATAAGTATTCTACGGTGGGTGAACAAATTACTATTGAGCAATTGACAGAATTGAGCATAGTTATGAGAATATCTAGGCATGATCATGTATATAGGCATCAGATCCGTGACAAGTAGACCGAAACAATTCTGCATCTACTACTATTACTCCACTCATCGACCGCTATCCAGCATGCATCTAGAGTATTAAGTTAAAAACAGAGTAACGCTTTAAGCAAGATGACATGATGTAGAGAGATAAATTCATGCAATATGAAATAAACCCCATCTTGTTATCCTCGATGGCAACGATGCAATACGTGCCTTGTTGCCCCTTCTGTCACTGGGAAAGGACACCGCAAGATCGAACCCAAAGCTAAGCACTTCTCCCATGGCAAGAAAAACCAATCTAGTAGGCCAAACCAAACTGATAATTCGAAGAGACTTGCAAAGATAACTAATCATACATAAAAGAATTCAGAGAAGATTCAAATATTATTCATAGATAGACTTGATCATAAACCCGCAATTCATCGGTCTCAACAAACACACCGCAAAAAAAGAAGAAGATTACATCGAATAGATCTCCACAAGAGAGGGGGAGAACTTTGTATTGAGATCCAAAAAGAGAGAAGAAGCCATCTAGCTAATAACTATGGACCCGAAGGTCTGAGGTAAACTACTCACACTTCATCGGAGAGGCTATGATGATGTAGAAGCCCTCCGTGATGACGGCCCTCTCCGGCGGAGCTCCGGAACAGGCCCCAAGATGGGATCTCGTGGATACAGAAAGTTGTGGCGGTGGAATTAGGTTTTTGGCTCCGTATCTGTTCGTTTGGGGGTACGTAGGTATATATAGGAGGAAGAAGTACGTCGGTAGAGCTTCGATGGCCCCACGAGGGTGGGGGCGCGCCTGGGGGTATAGGGCGCGCCCCCCTACCTTGTGCCCACCTCGAAGCTTCCTTGGCGTAGGGTCCAAGTCTCCTGGGTCATATTTGGGAAGAAAATCATGTTCCAGAAAGGTTTATTCCGTTTGGACTCCGTTTGATATTACGTTTCTTCGAAACACTGAAATAGGCAAAAAACAGCAATTCTAGACTGGGCCTCCGGTTAATAGGTTAGTCCCAAAAATAGTATAAAAGTGGAAAATAAAGCCCAATATAGTCCAAAACAGTAGATAATATAGCATGGAGCAATCAAAAATTATAGATACGTTGGAGACGTATCAAGCTCCTGAATTATACCTTCCTTGTCCATACTTCCTCTTACGACTCTCAATCTGCTGCTGCTTCCCTTCAGTCATAAGAGGCTTATCTACCAACTCCTGGTAGTTGTTGAATGTTGCCACCATCAACTGCATGCTCATCTCATCATTCAGCCCTTCCATAAACTTCTCCAGCTTTGCGGCATCTGTGGCCACATCATCAGGGGCATAACGAGATAACTTGCTAAACTCATCCGCGTACTGAGCCACAGTGTGGTTCCCCTAGCGTAAGTTGCGAAACTCACGCTTCTTCATACTCATAGCTCCAGTTGAGACATGGGCTGTATGGAAAGCTTGTTGAAACTGATCCCATGTCACTGTGGCTATAGGGTAGGTGACAGTGTAATTCTCCCACCATGAGGCTGCTGGTCCATCCAACTGATGTGCGGCAAAATGCACCGTCTTGGCATCGGTACCTCCTGCAGTGGTTAGCTCCCTTCCAATCCTGCGGAGCCAATCATCTTCTACTATGGGATCGGTGCTACTAGAAAACACCAGCGGCTGCAACCTCAGAAAACGGGCTAAGTTATCAACTGGTGGTGGTGGCGGTGGATTTTTTTTGTTGTTGCCTTGGTTCTGAACTGACAACTACATCAGGGTATTCTGCTGCTGGATCAACTGAGTGAGCTCCGGTGGAAGGTAAATCCGGGGTCACGTCTCGGAGGCATCTGATGGGTTTTAGAGGGGAGAGATTAGAATAGAATGAGGTCTAATAAGAAAACACTACCCATATGCACATGAGACAAACACAAACATTTCACTCAACCAAAAAAGCAAGGGCATACAATCAATCTAACTATTGTTACAAAAGTGCTCTGACTATACTATTTACATGGTGGAATACTACTACTGATGTGGTGGTCTACTAAAAATATTCTTCGGTTGAATACTCCATGATATCTGCTCCAGCTTCGTCTTCATAGTCATCATCGCTATTGTCGGGGTCCGAGTCGGTGTCGTCAATGATGATGTAGTCCTCCGGGCGAATCTCCTTGGGTTCTTCGTCTTCTCCTCCTGGTGCGGGATCTCCCAGGAATACTGCTAGCTTCATTGTTAGGTCGGCATTCTTATCCACTATTACGGCGATTTCCTCCTCATAATCTTCACGAGTAGCCTTGAGTTCTTCCTCCAATTCCGTGATCCTAGTCATTGCTTTCTTCAGATCTATCATTCCTGCACACATCTGGTTCTCCTAGCGACGAATATGTTGGTTTAACTCCTGGATTAAAGCTGCAATTGATCTATCCTTCCTAGTGCTGATCATCTCCCATTGCTCGTCTCGGCGCCCACAAATCTGATCGATGGTATCCTTAAGCTCCTTATAATAAACTTCTCCAATGCGTCCCATGGTGATGTGAGCTGCCATACTCTTTCCTAGACTCCAGGTTGGTGCATCGAAGGAAAACTCTATGGGCTTAGTGACTGGCGTGAATGTCCTTCCTGGAACTTGAACTTGAATCACCCATCGCTCCTCTTATGGTAAAGTGGCGTTGTAAGTCCTGGTGAAGCTTGGTATTCCTATGTTCAGGTACCTAGTGACTTCCTTCAAGTGTCGTCCAAAAGGTGCTTCTTCATCTGGTTGTGCAAACTTGTTCCTTGCGTCCGCCATCCTAAAGAGTAGAAAATGGAGAGGAGTCAAAAATGAGAAGAGAGTGGTGATCCAAGGCTTTAGCTTAGTGGTCGTGTCCTACATTCAGCATGTGCTCTGATACCATCTTGTAGCGACCCGACCTCAAACGGTCAAGTCTCTGTGCTTCAGTGTCATCCCTGGATCGGTAATGCTGACACACACAGTACTCGAGGATTTATAAAAGAGTAGCAATCACACACTTAATACATCGAATGTCTTAAAAGAGAACTTATTACAATAAACATGGCTTAAGGCCATCTAATACGATAACAGCGGAAGGCTTGGAAGATAAAGTGAGTCCATCAACTCCAACGGCATAGCTGAGCTACACGGCAATGACCTAACGAACCTTACTCCTCGTCTAAAAAGTCTGCAACATAATATGTTGCAGCCCAAAAATGGGTCAGCACATGTAATATGCTGGCAAAGTAACACAGTAGAGCAAGAACAAAATAATGCTATCACCACATGCATATTTGGCTGGTGGAAAGCTCTATGGTTACAGTTTTGCGAAAAGCCAATTTTTCCTTACAACAAAGGAATAGATTTTATTTAACTATCATGGTAGTTGAAACATCATTGAGAAGGTTCCTCCAACTCAATCCCAATTAAAGTAATTAACAACCCAACAATATTATTTAGAGTGATGAGATACTTATGATACTCCAAGTACTAGATACTCAAGATGTCCATAACCGGGGACACGGCTAACCATGATTAGTTTATACACTCTACAGAGGTTTGTGCACTTTTCCCCAGAAGACTCGATCTCCTCCGTTGGATTTCTCACACTAAATGGTGTTTGAGAAACGGATGACCAAGACACAGTCTTTCAGAAGCATTAACCCCTTACTCCGGGCAGACCATACCAAACCTACATCCCTCTACCTGTTGATCCACCTCTTCGGGAGCTTCACGCAACTTGGTCAACTATGCTAGAGCCCATATTAGCTTGTGGCTGCACACGGAAGTTTCTAGCATGAAAATATCTCAGTTCCCTTTGAGCCTGGGTGGCGGACCATAGGATTATCACACGGGTACTCCAGGATATCCTAGGACAACACTGGATTCCCCAGGTGCCCAATAAACAATCCACCCAGATGTGTATTCAAGTTGCCACCTTAAGTTGAACCATTAATTAACAATCTCACATCTGTCATGGATTTCAGTCACCCAAACCACGTCTACGAGCATAGCATAGCAATATAAGAAATTCGTAGAAGTAACTCCCAAGGGTTTGATAATAACAGGGCAATAGGTTCTACCTCATCAACTACTTCCCAACCCACATGTTAATCACATCCTAACCATGCAATGTTTGAGGATTGGAACTAATGCACAAAACTAGGTGATAAAGGGGTATGATCAAAGTGGTACTTGCCTTGCTGATGATCCGCAAAACCTAGGGACTCGTAGTAGCACGCTTCACACTCCGGGTGTTCTATCACAAACAAACAATAGCATACATAAGCAATCAAGCAAAGAAACAAGGGTAAATCTCAAATAAGAAGATCTAACCAGAAAGTTCAACTTAAGAACTTCGGTTTGCAAAAAGAATCAAATCAAACGGAGCAACGAAACTCAAACTGCGAAGGAAACAAGATCCGTTTACTAATCTGGACTAAGGTCAAATTTTACAATAGCAAAAGCTTGTTCAAGTTGGTTAAACGGAAAGAGGGTTTCGAGACGAAGATCTAGGCGCTTGAATCGCCTGATTCGGACAAATGAGCGAAAAGATAAACTAAAACAATCACGATTGAAAATAATCGAGGAAAAATCCGAGAAAAAGAAAACTGACGAACAGGCTAACGAACGAGCGTTCGTTGTCTGTTACTAACAAGTGAACTCGTTAAAACGAACGTACGGACGAACGTCCGCAAAGTAACTAAACAAAAAAACCGGCGAACCGATCCATCAAAAAACTAGGGTTTCTAAAAAAACCGAACCAGGTTTTTTTAGAAAAAACGAACGGTTCTACCTCCGGCGAGGTCCGGCGCGGCGGGCGGCTCCGACGAGCAGCGGGGCAACGCGGGGCGGTGACGACGAGGGCAGGCGGCGGCTCCGATGAGTAGGGGCAGCGGCGAGGGCAAGCGTCGGCGGCGCGGCGCAGCAAGCGAGGCAGCGGGGTGCGGTGGCTTGCGGCGGTGGGGGTGGCGGCTTGAGGCGGCGGTGGCTCGGGGCTCCAAGGGGGCGGGGGCGGGGGCTTATAAGGAGGGGCGGGGCGGCTTGGAGGAGGGGCAAGGCGCGGGAGAGGAGTCCCGGCCGGACTCCGGTCGGGCGGCGACATGGCGCACAGTCTCCTGCTCGGAGACGGCGGCGCAGGGAGCGGGCCGGCGGCTGGGCTTCGGCCCAGTTGGCCACTGCGCACTTTTTTTTAAAAAAATCCGCCGAAACAAGAAAAATTCTAGAAAATAAAATAAAAATCTAAAAATGCCAAAACAAATTTTCACTGTCTAAATAAATTATTTAGAACAAGATTAACATTTTCTTGGCCCTAAAATGCAACTTTGAAAAACATGCAATTTTTCTAATTCAAATAAAATAGCAATAAACTCTGAATAAAAACAAATATTTGATTTTAATATTTTCCCTCCTATATTTCATTTATTTTTGAGAAGTCATATTATCTCCTCTCATATATTTTAATATGAAATATTTTTGGAGAGAAAAATATTTAAAACCAAAAATGCTCGTTTCGATATTTGGTAAAACCCAAATATGAAAACAGGGAAATCCCCAACTCTCTCCGAGGGTCCTTGAGTTGTTTAGAATTTTAAGGATCGCAAAACGAAATGCAATAAAATATGATATGCATGGATGATCTATGTATAACATTCCAAATTGAAAATTTGGGATGTTACATCTTTTGAGTATGGCTTTATAGAATGCTTCATGTGCTTCACTTATATCATTTGAAGTTTGGATTGTCTGTTTCTCTTTACATAGAAAACCGCCATTTGTAGAATGCTCTTTCGCTTCACTTATATTTGTTAGAGCATGGGCATATCTTTTCTAGAAAGAATTAAACTCTCTTGCTTCACTTATATCTATTTAGAGAGATGACATGAACTGGTCATTCACATGGTTAGTGACGGTGTCCTGGATCAGGGGGTACTCACCACGTTGTCTCCCGATCTGTTAGATTGGGTCGAGGACCCCCATGGCCGTATACTCATGGGCCAGTTCGGACAGCTGCCGCATACATGGAAGATTCCACAAGACTTGGTGATCAAGACAAGGACTTCTCCCCACCGGCGTATTCGGCTAGGACTCTTGTTATCCTAGGCCTCTGGTGCATTATATAAACCGAGGCCAGACTAGTCGATAGATGATATACAACAATCATACCATAGGCTAGCTTCTAGGGTTTTAGCCTCTACGATCTCGTGGTAGATCAACTCTTGTAATACTCATATCATCAATATCAATCAAGCAGGACGTAGGGTATTACCTCCATCAAAACGGCCCGAACCTGTGTAAACATCGTGTCCCCTGCCTCCTATTACCATCGATCCTAGACGCACAGTTCGGGACCCCCTACCCAAGATCCGCTGGTTTTGACACCGACATTGGTGCTTTCATTGAGAGCTCCGCTGTGTGAGTGGCAAAAGGATCAATGGCTCGCCCGCAGGTCAACTGTGACGCCGGCATCTTCGTCGCCGGCTCAACTAGTCACCTTGGCTCGACCGAGGACCGTGCTCCATCTCCGATCGTCATGTTCGGACGGGGCCTTCTTCAACATCAACTCCGATCTCTATCATGATCATAGAGGAGTCATCCATCGAGCTCGAGGGCTCAACGTCAACATTGCCCTCGGGCGGCCGTGCTGTTTTTATGGACAGCGAACTTGTATTCACCGTCACCACCTCCTCGAGCATCGGTTTGACGATTGCTTCTGTGTAATAGTGCGGAATTACGTCTACAACAGCCATGCAAAATTTCGTCGAGTTCCGATGGAGGAATCTCCGACAATCTAGGATATACCAGAGCCCTATCAAATCTGGACGGGAATCTGGAAAAGTTTAGGGCATGGTCTCCACAGCCTAGCTCGGAGGTCCTTTGAAAGATCCAACCATTCATCTACTGTGGAATTCCCATATCTACCACCCCTCCAAATTTCAGCTTGATCCGACGGTTCAAACTCCGGGAACCTTCCGATAAGTGGACCAATTTTTGAATCCATTTTCTGCGCGAATACGGATCCGACCCGAATTCATGTTTCTTTATGAACGTGATATTGGACAACCTTTTTAGAGGAATTCTCTTCTACGGTATTGCGTGTTGTTTTTAAACACGTGCCCGTAAATTTTTAAGCCTCCCCTGAGATCATCTTCATCATCATGCTGGTGTCAAACCAGTCCGATAATATTGCTTCAAGGCTGCCGACCTGCGCTAGACACGTCGTCACTTTGTTGAGCCGAGCTCAGCTTCTTCGGATCACCATCTCGGCAAGCCGAACAAGAGTCCGGCATCATGAAGGATAAATCATCACCAACATCGCCGCCCCACGGATTACACGGAGCGGGCATACCGGCATCGCCGCATAGTCACTTCATCAAGCCGGCATCGACCACGTCACGACCTGCATCGGCAGGGCCGCACTATTGCTTCTTCAAGCTGGTGTCCATCACGCCGACCTACTTCGACTCATCGGCTGACATCGAGGCTTCGACATCTCGGCTGGACCGGGGGCTTCGCCATCTCTTCATCAACCTACTCCAGAGACTTCGGCGTCACTAGCCGACCAGCTCCGTCACATTAGCTGGACCGAGGACTTTGCCTCGGCAAGCCAACCTTTGCCAGCATCGCCATGCCGTCGCTTTATCACCCATCAGGCAATGGGTGTGCGGATCGAGTCCCAATTTTCGGAATCACCTTTCTTCGGATTGCTACAACAAATAAATCAGGTGCTATTAATTCTAGTATTTTTTACTTGTTCGGGTTCATTTTTCCCAATGAATTATTACTCTGGTTTGTTCATCATATGTACACAGGTCTATCAAATGATGGCCGCATTAACGATGGTCGCATGGTGGTTCGGTCTGTTTCCGTACATGGTCCGACGAACGCCGCATCCGGAACTCAGACCGACCTGTGAATTCAGGCTTTGCCACGCCTTTACCGCATCACGCCGACGCCCTGCATCGACATTGACTTCGGCGCCAGGCCATATTTCTTTTATTAATCACTTTACATAAATTATTTATTATGCAATGATTTTTTTAATTATTATTATTACTATTTCTCCGGTTTGCACTATTTTTTGTGCATAGGAAAATGATCCGGGTTGGGCAGTATCGTCAACTCGGCGTACTGACATACCACGTCACCTCGGCTGGACGGGGGGCTTCGTCAACACTTCATTACCCCATGCCAGGGACTTTGGCATCACTCTGCCGGCCCGCATTGACCATGCTATGTCACCACTTCGGAGTGCCGAGCTCTTTGCTCCGCCACCTTGGGACCGGCTTGGGGGATGGAACCTTGTCCCGCATCAAGCTCAGGCCGCGTCATCAATACCGCACATTAACCAGCTAAGTTGCCTTTGTGCTCAAAGTTTTAAATTTTTAACTTGTGTTCGGTTTGACCAAGAATTATACCTTTTTGAAAAAAAGTTGCTTGCAGAGAATCTCCTTGTCAAAACTTTGTTTGTGACACACAAATTCAAATACCCCGTTTACTTGGGGGCTCCCTTGATGGAGCTTTTACTCTTGCATATGATTATACTTGTACGGCTTCGTTCCTTATTCGTGTATTATGCCACAATATGCACCATATTGACCTAAGCGATTTGCATGCTGGGTTGCCTGGCTACTGTGCTTACCCCTACGTTCCCTATTGTTCGGCTAGGGAGTAAAGGGAGCACCTCTGCGATTGTCACGATCGGGTCATCCGAGCTCTGACCTCAGACTGGGTGAAGCCGAAAGCTAGCGCTCTTATTGTTTTCAATCATGGTCGGCACACAACGGAACTCATGAGTACAAAAAATCTATTGCACAAGTCTCATAGTAATAATGAGCACCGAAGAAAGGTATCGGTGGGGGTACTATTTTCTTCGAAGATGCTTCTTACACTTCGTTAGTAATATAGCATAAGTTCCCTGAGCGCGCTTTGTCTGTTACAGCCTTATAGCCTGATTGCCTGGTCATCGGAAACACCATCGATACTCTCGACAGGCGGAGTACATGACACATTTTGCCCCTTGGCCGAAGAGGGAGAAGCCGACGGTCGGTTAAGACGCGTTTAAAGTTTGGGTGAACACAAATATGATATAAGCACTTCGGTACATACAATCATTATACATAAAATTCGTTTACCCAAGTCACTTGGAGGCTCTTAAAATTTATATATGAGTTGTAAATGTGTTTTCTTCTTGGTCGTTGTCAAAACACGACAGAAGCACAATTTTTTCTTTCTCTTCCAATTTTCGGATTGGCACCGAACACTTGATCTTGTTCGGACGTCATGTTTTTACTGACGTTTTTTTGGTTTTCCAAGCTTTTTGGCACTTTTAAACTATTTGTGTTTCCAGCACAAGTCTCACAGTGCAATGCTGAACACCTTTATAGATTCGGCAAAAACATTCTTGGATCTCACTATATATGCATTGGTTTCGAATTGTGTCTTCGGTCAATAGTTGGGTTGCCCAGCTCCTGCGCTTGCCTCCTACGTTCCGCTTTATTCGGCTAGGTGTGCAAAGGGAGAACCACTGCGATTGTGCTTCCAGCTCACATGGTTAAGCACCTCAGTGGAGAAAGCCGAAAATTGACTGTCACAATAAGCGTAAACTGGCCAGTGATCCGATGACGGTGTTAAATGACGGGCCATTCATAACAATTGCCGAAGTGTTTACGGCTTGACCTCGACTGTCGCCGAACACTACCGGGGGCTATTAACTGGCCTCCCAAACTAAATCCTCGATATTTTGCTCTTACATTAGAGCTGAGGTTTCATGATCATGCTTAGCATGACAACCCAAAGAAAGGAACCGATAGCGGGACTATTTTCTTTGGAAGACATTTTTATGTTAAACAGTAATATAACATATCTCTTTGCGTACCTTTGTTTATAAAACCGTATGGCCAGATTGCCTTGTTTGTTGTAAATCTTTGCCCTCATAAAGGCTTTATAAAGTAGGACAAACACTCCTCGGCTACTAGCCGAGGAGGTGGAAGCCGATGGTCGGTCAACAAAGTTTTGTACAATGCGGATCCGAGCATTAAGGATGTAAAGTACTTGGATACATAGAGTCATTACACATAATTTGTGATTTTACTATGGATATCGATCATTAACTCAGCCACCCATGCCCGCATTAAGGCTCGGGGGCTACTGGGCTTCGGGCTTATTATTTACAAATATTAAAGGGGCACATCGATCCCCTGATCTGGTGTTGCCACCCGACCAGTGTCTCGGGGGCTACTGCATTGCCTGTCCAATGCAGAAAATTTTAAGTGCAATACAGTTTTCCGAGGAGATTATGATCCTCTGGTTGGTCGGCCGCACCCAACCTGAGTCTCGAGGACTGAGCACGCCGCTTTTTGTATCCCGAAGTATTCTGCCGAGCTAGGACTTGATCCTCAGGCCGATTTTGCAAATCAACCTGAGTCTCAGCGGCTACTGGGATCAGTGGTCTTACATCATCCTTCAAGTGCATCTCGGGTTTTAAACCGATACACACGTTGAGGGTTACTCGCTATATATCTCGGCAGAGAATAAATTGCACCAATCAAAAATATTGACAAAAAATTGGCCCACAGTCGGGGTGGTGCACCACCTCGGAAGCGGTCCGACATAAAGCTCGGGCGCTAGTGGCTGGCTCCATAGAGGGCATTTCCAGCATTAGGCTCGGCTAAACTCCGTCTACCTTTTTGGACCAAGATGATCTATGACATCTTGGATATAGTCCGGCGTTGGAGCTCGGATACATTTCGGCGTTGGAGCTCGGAAGCAGTCCGGCATTGGTGCTCGGCTGCAAAAGATACCTCGAATGCAGTCCGGCGTTAGAGCTCGGACGCAAGAGGACACTACCTCCCGGGAACAACTTCAAACCCGAGGTGTGGCATAAAAATAACAAGGCATTGATAAAGGCCAGAAACTTAAAGGGGCTCCTCGGATACCCAATGTGCAAACTCGTCGAATGCATTTCGGCGATCCTCAAGATCAAAGATGAGAAGATTTGTTGAACCATTTTTTCAAGACCGACAACCGAAGATGAAGAATAGTTCAGAAGAATCGAGGAGCATCCCTAACTTGAAGACCGGTTCAGGGGGCTACTGACGGTGTCCTGGACTAGGGGGTACTCACCACGTCGTCCCTGATATGTTAGATTGGGCCGAGGACCCCCATGGCCGTATACTCATGGGCCAGTTCGGACAGCTGCCGCATACATGGAAGATTCCACAAGACTTGGTGATCAACACAAGGACTCCTCCCCACCGGCGTATTCGGCTAGGACTCTTGTTATCCTAGGCCTCTGGTGCATTATATAAACCGAGGCCACGCTAGTCGATAGATGATATACAACAATCATACCATAGGCTAGCTTCTAGGGTTTTAGCCTCTACGATCTCGTGGTAGATCAACTCTTGTAATACTCATATCATCAATATCAATCAAGCAGGACGTAGGGTATTACATCCATCAAGAGGGCCCGAACCTGGGTAAACATCGTGTCCCCTGCCTCCTGTTACCATCGATCCTAGACACACAGTTCGGGACCCCCTACCCGAGATCCGCCGGTTTTGACACCGACAGTTAGTCATAAAATCCTACATAAAACTTGTAGATCACTGAATATGTGTGACGCCCGAATAATTAGGCTACAGTAATCCCACGTTAATGTCGCCACGTCACCTTGGTTACTATTGCTAATCTCGCGCTAGATCAAAACTGGTCCAAAATTCAAATTCAAAGTTTGGTAAATAATAAAAGTTTTCAAACATTAAAATAAAAATGTTCGGTTAGTGCCAAATATTACATAGGTAATTGTTGTGAAGAAAACCACATTTTTATAAAAGGTTTAAATGCACTTAAGTAACTAAAATAGTAGGTAAAACAATTAAACAAATGCGTTTTGGATTTTATAAAATACTATACTATTTTTTTCAGGGATAAAACCTTTTGTGGTAGTAGTTATAATTGTAACTCTATTTTAGGTAGGGTTTCACTTTTTGTAAAACTATATGATATAAAACAGAAAAGGGAAATAAATAAAAGAAAAGAAAATATAAAAAACAAAAAACAAAACAAAAAAGGAAAAGAAAAAGAAGAACCCCCCCCCCACGCTGGGCCACGGCTCAGCAGGCCATCGGGCCGCCAGGCCGGCCCAGCCGCACCCCACACCCTCCCCCATATCCACCCCACTGGGGGAAAACCCTAACCACCCACCCCCCACTTTCCCCCACTCGCTCCCTGCAAGCCTCTCTCCCCTTCCCCGCCTGGATCGGGGCAGAGGGCCCCGACCCCTTCGCCTGGCTGCCGCCGCTGCCCAGTGCTTCCGGCCACCCCCCTCGCCGGCGCCCGCCTCCCCATCTTCCCCGCATGGCGCCCGCCCCACCTCGACCCGAGCTAGATCGGATCGATCCCGCGGCCTAGACGCCCGACGCCGCCCCGCTGCTCGATGCCGGAGCCTCCTCGCCGGACTGCCTCCCCATCGCGCGCCGTCCACGTCTTCCTCCCCGAGCCCCGCTGCCCTTGACCCTACGCCCGCGCGGTGAGGCCCCCGGTCTCCTCTCCCCCTGTCCTCGTACGCACGCGCACGCGATCGCCCCCCCCCCCCCCCCCCCCCCCCCCCCCCCCCCCCCCCCCCCCCCCCCCCCCCCCCCCCCCCCCCCCCCCCCCCCCCCCCCCCCCCCCCCCCCCCCCCCCCCCCCCCCCCCCCCCCCCGCCGGCTTCCGCTGCTCGCCACACCCCACTGCCGTTGCTCACCCCGTGCCCCTTCGCTTCCCCCCGCTCCCCCTCTGCGCGCCGACCACGCCCGTCCGTGCTCCCTCGCGCCCTTCGCCACAGCTCTGCTGTGCCCGCTCCGGCCCCCTGCCCCGCTACCCCAGCGCTCCCACCCTTGCTCGCCTTTGCCTCGCCGCTTGCCGTGCCCCGTTGACCACGTGCGCGCCTCCGCTCGCCCGGACCGCGCCTCGCCGCTGGCCTGAGGCTGCATCGCCTCACCTCCCCCCTCTGTTGCGCTGCTCCCTGGCCGCCCTCCTCGCGCGCCACCGCCGTCCCCTGCTGCTGCCGCGATTTGCGGCGCGCCATCGCCTGACCCGTGCCGCCCCCTCGCCGCGCCAGCCCGCGCCGGCGTCGCCCCTTCGCCTGAGGCCGGCTCGCCGCGCCCGCTGGTTGCTGCCAACTGCGTCCCGCCTCGCGCGCCCCTGGGCGAGCGCCGTAATGGGCACCCATGCGCCCGCATCCATCGCCCATCGCCCGCGCCCGTTTGGCCCCTCTGGGCCACAGACACATGGGACCATCCCCAGAACGTTTCAAAAAAATGAAAAAAATGAAAAGATTTAAAATAATAATAATAAATAAAATAATTAATTAATTAACTTAATTAATTAATTAAACAATTAATTAGACTAAGTAATCATGATTAAGATTAACCAAATAACTAATTAAACTAACTGCTGTTAGTTAATTAACTAGTCAATGATAGTGGGGCCCACCCCCCTAATTAATCCTGATTAGGTTAATAAATGTGCTTAGTTAAATGGGTCACTAACAGGTGGGACCCACCTGTCAGGTTGACCAGGTCAACTGCTGACATCATGATGACGTCGGCAAGCACTATTCTGGATAATGTTGATTAAATTAATTAAATAAATCCTAAAAATGATTTAAATCTTTTAAAATTAATATAAAATAAATCGTAGCTCAGATGGAAAAACTTTGTACATGAAAGTTGCTCAGAACAACGAGACGAATCCGGAAATGCGGCCCGTTCGTCCGCCACGCATCCCTAACATAGCAAACACACAACTTTCCCCCTCCGGTTCATTTGTCCAAAAACGCGAAACACCGGGAATACTTTCCCGGATGTTTTCCCCCTTCACCGGTACCACCTCGTACCGCGTTAGGGCACACCTAGCATCACGCGTTGTCATGTCATGTATCGTCATGCATTTGTTTGCATTATATTTATTGTTTCCTCCCCCTCTTCTCTCGCTAGACACCGAGACCAACGCCGCTGCTACCCAGTATGACTACGGTGTTGACGACCCCTCTCTCTTGCCAGAGCAACCAGGCAAGCCCCCCCTTTGATCACCAGATATTGCCTATTCTACTCTCTACTACTTGCATTAGAGTAGTGTAGCATGTTACTGTTATCCGTTAATCTTATTCTGATGCATAGCCTGTCCTTGCTACTACTGTTGTTACCTTTACCTGCAATCCTACATGCTTAGTATAGGATGCCAGTGTTCCATTAGTGGCCCTACACTCTTGTCCGTCTACCATGCTATACTACTGGGCCGTGATCACTTCGGGAGGTGATCACAGGCATATGCTATATACTTTATACTGTTACATTACTTATGATACTGTTTGGAATTGGGGGTTGAAGGGGCAGGTGGCTCCATCCCGGTAGAGGTGGGCCTGGGTTCCCGACGGCCCCCGACTGTTACTTTGTGGCGGGGCGACAGGGCAGGTTGAGACCACCTAGGAGAGAGGTGGGCCTGGCCCTGGTCAGCATCCGTGATTATTTCAAGATAACACGTTTAACAAGATCTTGGTATTTGATCTGAGTCTGGCTACTGGCCTATACGCACTAACCATCTACGCGGGGACAGTTATGGGCACTCGACATCGTGGTATCAGCCGAAGCCTTCGTGATGTCAACGACTGAGCGGCGCGCGCCGGGTTGGACCGTAAGCCTGCTCTTGTATTAAGGGGGCTAGTTCTGCTTCCGACCGCGTTCACGACGTGTAGGTGTGCAACGGGCAATGGGCCCAGACCCCTGCGCCATAGGATTTAGACCGGCGTGTTGACCTCTTTGTTGTGCCTAGGTAGGGCTGCGACGTGTTGATCTTCCGAGGCCGGGCATGACCCAGAAAAGTGTGCCCGGACAAAGGGGATCGAGCGTGTTGGGAAATGTGGTGCACCCCTACAGGGAAGGTAATCTATTCGAATAGCCGTGATCTTCGGTAACAGGACGACTTGGAGTTGTACCTTGACCTTATGACAACTAGAACCGGATACTTAATAAAACACACCCTTCCAAGTGCCAGATACAACCGGTGATCGCTCTCTCACAGGGCGACGAGGGGAGGATCATCGGTTAGGATTATGCTACACGATGCTACTTGGTGAACTTACCATCTACTCTCTTCTTCTGCTGCAAGGTGGAGGTTACCAGAAGCATAGTCTTCGAAAGGACTAGCTATCCCCCTCTTATTCCGGCATTCTGCAGCTCAGTCCACATATGATAGCCTTTTCCATTTGATACCAATGCATACATATTTAGTGTAGCTCCTTGCTTGCGAGTACTTTGGATGAGTACTCACGGTTGCTTTGCTCCCCCCTTTCCCCCTTTCTATACTCGATTGCTGCGACCAGACGTTGGAGCCCAGGAGCTAGACGCCACCGTCGACTACTACTACTACTCGGGAGGTGCCTACTACTACGTGCAGCCCGCTGAGGACGACCAGGAGTAGTTTAGGAGGATCCTAGTCAGGAGGCCTGCGCCTCTTTCGATCTGTATCCCAATTTGTGCTAGCCTTCTTAAGGCAAACTTGTTTAACTTATGTCTGTACTCAGATATTGTTGCTTCCGCTGACTCGTCTATGATCGAGCTCTTGTATTCGAGCCCTCGAGGCCCCTGGCTTGTAATATGATGCTTGTATGACTTATTCTATTTGTAGAGTTGTGTTGTGATATCTTCCCGTGAGTCCCTGATCTTGATCGTACACGTTTGCGTGTATGATTAGTGTATGATTGAATCGGGGACGTCACAAGTTGGTATCAGAGTCGGCTGCCTGTAGGAATCCCCCTTCCACACTCCTTGGCCGAAGTTGAGTCTAGACATTACAAAACTTTTACTAACATGGTTGTGTGCCTTACGGGCCCATGTCGCCATCTAGGTGGTATTAGTATCTTTTATTCCTCATCTATACTCTGGGACTCTGATCTCTCTTCTATTCGGGTTTAATGAATTTACTTAAATCTAACTTTAGGTTCTCGAAAATACTTTCTCCCGAAAAGCCCCTTCAGTCCAGATGATCGTCGGCTGCACCAGAAGATTTTGAAGATACTCTCCGATATTATCGCGAGAACTTGTGCTCACTGCGTTTGCAACTCCCTTCCACCGTCAACCCCTACAGATAACTACATGCACTTGCCATTCTTACCTTAGTCCCCAGTTGCTCTTGTTATTACTAGACACCACGGAAAACTTGCCAATATCTCGAGAATCCTTTGTGCCTGCTGTTAGGTCCTTTTAGCGTGAATACACCTGCAAATAATTCCTCACACTTATCGAGGATTCATTCATTCCCAGTTGATCACGTGTTTTACAAAATTCTTTGAAATACTATTCGGTCTTCCAAAAATCCTCAGCAGCCTATTGCTCTTGAAATTCTTGCTTACTTGCATTATGGTTAATTCCATAAGTCTCGTAATCTTATTGACTTCCCTTGTCATCTTCATTTCGAGTCCATTGATCCAATATGTTGCGAATGCCCGCAATCCTCAATCAGATCATATGATTCATCCTTCTGGCTCAGACGTCATTTTAAACATGAGCTTGTTCTTGACCAATCTATTTGCCGTCAATTTTACCCTTAGGTCTATTGAACTTATCCACCCTTGACCAGAGCGTCTGCTTCCGATACTTCGATTTGGAATCATAATTCCTTTGCATTTAAGCTCTGAATTATTCCGATGATTTCATAACTTGTTGCATTTGCATTCTTTCCTCTTCTGGTTGAGTATCGATACTCAAATCAGATCCTTTGTGGACCATCAAGTCCTTTGTTGGATTGTTATCCGACAGTGTCCTTCATATTTAATCACTGTGGAAGTTCTTTCCATGATACATAATGCCATTTGTAAATCATAGTCTTTGATTTGGCCAACCATGCTCTGCTTTCGAGCTGGTGGTATTTACTATTGAAGCTTGTGGTATATGTTTCCACGATACCCTGACGGGTTGAACCTATGCCTTCCTTAATATGTGTGAACTCGGAAGTTTTCACGAGTCATACTCATCTGGTATTTCAACAGGTAAAACTTTCAACACTAATGCCTTTATCAAAGCGAGAAGTGAATGGAAGGTTATACATTGAAGAAGTGGGAATCGACCTTGAACCTTGCGTTCATGCCCATGGACACGATGTATAACTTATCATGGAAGCTGCTCGTAAAAATAATTACCCCCCTTGTTATAAGTTCATCTTGTATCCGTGGGTTGATCATTTATGATCGTGGTTTCCGACCATGTTCTCCTTTAAATACCATTTCTCGTGCAAGTTTAAGCACTTGTCTTCTGCAGAGTAATACCCCAGTCCAACCTCTACTTTGATTTGTCGTCGAGTATTACCCCCCTGGTATCTCAAGATTATCACGGAACTGCATAACTTCTTATGAGTTCTTCATCAAGTGCTACATTCTCATTGATTCCAATTTTCACGGGCTCTGAGTTATTTAACACTCAAAGACATCGATAACTAAATCGTGTCCGCATCGCGATTAAGCAACTCTTGGTAACCTTCATCACTTACGAGTTTGAACTCAATCACGGCATTCCTAGCCTGTTTGGCTATATCCTTGTCATGCCGATTTTAACTGTGCTACCTGGTCCTCTTCCGAGAGCATAATTTTTTACGATGAGCTAAGCTTACGTCGATATTTCCTCATCATATCATATCGCTTTGGAAAGCAAGCTTGCTTTGGAGTTTGTGTCGTACCCTTGGTTCCATTAACCTTTCTCTTCATCATTCCTTTGACTTGATGTCATTGCCGATCTATTACATCTTCGTGGAGCCTCTCGACAAAAATTGTCATGATCATCATCAACATTTTGACTCCTTCCTGGATATCAATTGAATTCATGATGAGAAATACCATCCTTGCCCTCGATGAATTTTATTATCATCGACCACTTTATTGCCTTCCCTCCAACACAAACTTTTTCGTGTTTTGTGTTATACATTGAGTTCCTTGCTATCCAGCATTTGTTCTTCTTTACCTTGGAATATTACCACCTTTTATGTCAAGGATGTCATGGTAATTTTACCACCTCTTGAGAATTCTTGATATAGTAATAATTCTCACCATCACCATTCTTTCTTGGTCCACGTGTTTGTTCTAACCGGGATACCAACAGGTGAACGATGCTGTTTGGATTCTGCCCTTCTAGCAACCCTATTGCTTTGAAGTTAATGGTCGAACGTTCATTCTTAGACTATCGATCACTGAATCACCATTCGAACATTTGATCATGCTACCTAAGGCCATACTTTGGGCACACTTTTCAACTAATGTTTAATTATGTATGTTTTTCCTTGAGCATACATCATTATATCATTTGATCCGACAAATGTTATCTCCTTGTTCACATAACTGTGGAAATCCATCTTTTTGGATACCTCGTTGAATTATCGCTAAGTCCATCAGCCACCTCCTCATCCTCTCCTTGGCTTAATGATGAATCTCTTCGTGTATCCAGATTCTGACCTTTGCTTGAAGACCCTATAAATGCTATCTCGAAGCATGTATGTGGTACTCTGATCATCGATAAGAACATTTGAAGCACAATGCTAAATTTTCTTATCAAATTTTCCAAACACCGTTGTATGGGTAATGTCATGAAATTTCTCTCCCCTTACCTAAAGAGTTTTCTACATTATATCCTGACATGGATATCATGCTCTGCTTGTCCTTGGGAAGGATATGCCCTTGAAATACGTGTTTAAACACATTTTTCCTTTCCATTGTTCTGTTTAACCTGATGATCACATTGTCCTTTCCATTTGTTTGATTGACCTTTCTTGTGATCCATATAATCTAAGCAGTAATAATTCACTGTTTATGTAAACACCTCGGTGTACAACTCTGTAAGTGAGGCCCTGTTTCTACTATGGATGACTTTCCAGTAGCCATTGATGGACGAGAACTTTGCCTATTGGTCCGCCTCGTTCAATGAGCAGGAGAAGGGTTCTCTTCGTCCCTCGCCCTTGGTACCGATGTTGTTGCCTTAACAGACAGGCTATCCTCCGACACACCTTGCTTACATGATCATGCAAATCATCACCGCCTCCCTACTTTTAACCCACATGGTGGGCCCATAACCCACAGTTCCACAGGATCGAAACCTGACTCTCCTATACACCACCTGTTCCCAAGGTTGTTCCTCGTGCTTGACTTCGTATGTAATTCACGGACCACCTGTCTAGTGATCTATTCTGGTATGAGGCGCAATACCTATTCTCGCTGCCCTGAAACCCTTTCACCTTCTGATTAGGCATCAAACGATTGCCTATCCGTTTGAAACTTCTCATGGTACCTTCTTACTTTGCTCTCAATATCTTCTTAAGTTTCAAATCGAGAGATACTTATGCTTCTTCCCTGAGTTAACCGTCTGATGCTCAATCTTGTTAGAATCCATCCATACAGAGTTTTCCCTTCTTACCCTTTCGTAAGTACGGTGAAGATCCTGAAGGAACGACGATGACTTCATCATGATGACCTAAAGCAGAGGACTAAAGACATCAATGTAATGGATCAACCTCTTCGAGAAGAGCAACTATGACCGAGAAGAATCGTTACAATTTTGTAACCAGATCCCTTCCCCTTATAACCGCTCCTAAATCTCAGGACGAGATTTCTTGTAGTGGAGGAGAATTGTGATGCCTGGATAATTAGGCTACAGTAATCCCACGTTAATGTTGCCACGTCACCTTGGTTACTATTGCTAATCTCGCGCTAGATCAAAACCGGTCCAAAATTCAAATTCAAAGTTTGGTAAATAATAAAAGTTTTCAAACATTAAAATAAAAATGTTCTGTTAGTGCCAAATATTACATAGGTAATTGTTGTGAAGAAAACCACATTTTTATAAAAGGTTTAAATGCACTTAAGTAACTAAAATAGTAGGTAAAACAATTAAACAAATGCGTTTTGGATTTTATAAAATACTATACTATTTTGTTCAGGGATAAAACCTTTTGTGGTAGTAGTTATAATTGTAACTCTATTTTAAGTAGGGTTTCACTTTTTGTAAAACTATAAGATATAAAATAGAAAAGGGAAATAAATAAAACAAAACAAAACAAAAAAAGGAAAACAAAAAGAAGAACCCCCCCCCCATGCTGGGCCACGGCCCAGCAGGCCATCGGGCCGCCAGGCCGGCCAGCCGCACCCCACACCCTCCCCCATATCCACCCCACTGGGGGAAAACCCTAACCACCCACCCCCACTTTCCCCCACTCGCTCCCCGCACGCCTCTCTCCCCTACCCCGCCTGGATCGGGGCAGAGGGCCCCGACCCCTTCGCCTGGCCGCCGCCGCTGCCCAGTGCCTCCGGCCACCCCCCTCGCCGGCGCCCGCCTCCCCATCTTCCCCCGCATGGCGCCCGCCCCACCTCGACCCGAGCTAGATCGGATCGATCCCGCGGCCTCGACGCCCGATGCCGCCCCGTTGCTCGACGCCGGAGCCTCCTCGCCGGACTGCCTCCCCATCATGCGCCGTCCACGTCTTCCTCCCTGAGCCCCGCTGCCCTAGACCCTACGCTCGCGCGGTGAGGCCCCCGGTCTCCTCTCCCCCTGTCCTCGTACGCACGCGCACGCGTCGACCCCCCCCCCCGCCGGCCTTCCGCTGCTCGCTCGCCGCACCCCATTGCCGTTGCTCACCCCGCGCCCCTTCACTTCCCCCCGCTCCCCCTCTGCGCGCTCGCGCTCACCGTGCGCCGATCGCGCCCGTCCGTGCTCCCTCGCGCCCTCCGCCACAGCTCTGTTGCGCCCGCTCCGGCCAGCCCCTGCCCTGCTACCCGGCGCTCCCTCCCTTGCTCGCCTTTGCCTCGCCGCTTACCGTGCCCCGCTGACCGCGTGCGCGCCTCCGCTCGCCCGGACCGCGCCTCGCCGCTGGCCTGAGGCTGCATCGCCTCACCTCCCCCTCTACTGCGCTGCTCCTTGGCCGCCCTCCTCGCGCACCCCCTTCGTCCCCTGCTGGTGCCGCGATTTGCGGCGCGCCATCGCCTGACCCGTGCCCCCCCCCCGCCGCGCCAGGCCGCGCCGGTGTCGCCCCTTCGCCTGAGGCCGGCTCGCCGCGCCCGCTGGTTGCTGCCAGCTGCGTCCCGCCCCGCGCGCCCCTGGGCGAGCACCGTAACGGGCGCCCATGCGCCCGCATCCATCGCCCGTCGCCCGCACCCGTTTGGCCCCTCTGGGCCACAGACATATGGTACCATCCCCAGAACGTTTCAAAAAAAATGAAAAAAAGAGAGAAAAGATTAAAAAATAATAATAAATAAATAGAATAATTAACTTAATTAACTTAATTAATTAATTAAAAATTAATTAAACTAATTAATCATGATTAATATTAACCAAATAACTAATTAAACTAACTGTTGTTAGTTAATTAACTAGTCCATGACAGTGGGGCCCACCCCCTAATTAATCCTGATTAGGTTAATAAATGTGCTTAGTTAAAATGGGTCAGTGATAGGTGGGACCCACCTGTCAGGTTGACCAGGTCAACTGCTGACGTCATGCTGACGTCAGCAAGCACTATTCTGGATAATGGTGATTAAATTAATTAAATAAATCCTAAAAATGATTTAAATCTTTTAAAATTAATATAAAATAAACCGTAGCTCGGATGGAAAAACTTTGTACATGAAAGTTGCATAGAACGACGAGACGAATCCGGATATGTAGCCCGTTCGTCCGCCACGCATCCCTAGCATAGCAAACACACAACTTTCCCCCTCCGGTTCATCTGTCCGGAAACGCGAAACACCGGGAATACTTTCACAAATGTTTTCCCCCTTCACCGGTACCACCTCGTACCGCGTTAGTGTTGGGAAACGTAGTAATTTCAAAAAAATTCCTACGCACACGCAAGATCATGGTGATGCATAGCAATGAGAGGGGAGAGTGTGATCTACGTACCCTTGTAGATCGACAACGGAAGCGTTTGGTTGATGTAGTCGTACGTCTCCACGGCCCGACCGATCAAGCACCGAAACTACGGCACCTCCGAGTTCTAGCACACGTTCAGCTCGATGACGATCCCCGGACTCCGATCCAGCAAAGTGTCGGGGAAGAGTTCCGTCAGCACAATGGCGTGGTGACGATCTTGATGTACTACCATCGCAGGGCTTCGCCTAAGCACCGCTACAATATGACCGAGGTGGAATATGGTGGAGGGGGGCACCGCACACGGCTAAGGAACGATCACAAAGATCAACTTGTGTGTCTAGGGGTGCCCCCCTTCCCCCGTATATAAAGGAGCAAGGGGAGGAGGCCGGCCGGCCCCTATAGGCGCGCCAGGAGGAATCCTCCTCCTAGTAGGAGTAGGACTCCTACTAGGAGGGGGAAAGAAGTGGGGAGGGAGAGGGAAAAGGGGGGGCGCCGCCCCCCTCTCCTAGTCCAATTCAGACCAGGGGGGAGGAGGCGTGCAGCCCACCTCTGGCTGCCCCTCTCTCTCTCCACTAAGGCCCATATGGCCCATTACTTCTCCCGGGGGGTTCCGGTAACCCTCCGGCTCTCCGGTTTTCTCTGAAATCACCCGGAACACTTCCGGTGTCCGAATATAGCCGTCCAATATATCAATCTTTATGTCTCGACCATTTCGAGACTCCTCGTCATGTCCCCGATCTCATCCGGGACTCCGAAATCCTTCGGTACATCAAAACTCATAATATAACTGTCATCGAAACCTTAAGCGTGCGGACCCTACGGGTTCGAGAACAATGTAGACATGACCGAGACACGTCTCCGGTCAATAACCAATAGCGGAACCTGGATGCTCATATTGGCTCCTACATATTCTATGAAGATCCTTATCGGTCAGACCGCATAACAACATACGTTGTTCCCTTTGTCATCGGTATGTTACTTGCCCGAGATTCGACCGTCGGTATCTCAATACCTAGTTCAATCTCGTTACCGGCAAGTCTCTTTACTCGTTTCGTAATACATCATCTTGCAACTAACTCATTAGTTGCAATGCTTGCAAGGCTTATGTGATGTGCATTACCGAGAGGGCCCAGAGATACCTCTCCGACAATCGGAGTGACAAATCCTAATCTCGAAATACGCCAACCCAACATGTACCTTTGGAGACACCTGTAGAGCACCTTTGTAATCACCCATTTACGTTGTGACGTTTGGTAGCACACAAAGTGTTCCTCCGACAAACGGGAGTTGCATAATCTCATAGCCATAGGAACATGTATAAGTCATGAAGAAAGCAATAGCAACATACTAAACGATCGGGTGCTAAGCTAATGGAATGGGTCATGTCAATCAGATCATTCACCTAATGATGTGATCTCGTTAATCAAATAACAACTCCTTGTTCATGGTTAGGAAACATAACCATCTTTGATTAACGAGCTAGTCAAGTAGAGGCATACTAGTGACACTCTGTTTGTCTATGTATTCACACATGTATTATGTTTCCGGTTAATACAATTCTAGCATGAATAATAAACATTTATCATGATATAAGGAAATAAATAATAACTTTATTATTGCCTCTAGGGCATATTTCCTTCAGTCTCCCACTTGCACTAGAGTCAATAATCTAGATTACACAGTAATGATTCTAACACCCATGGAGCCTTGGTGCTGATCATGTTTTGCTCGTGGAAGAGGCTTAGTCAACGGGTCTGCAACATTCATATTTGTATGTATCTTGCAAATCTCTATGTCTCCCACCTGGACTAGATCCCGGATGGAATTGAAGCGTCTCTTGATGTGCTTGGTTCTCTTGTGAAATCTGGATTCCTTTGCCAAGGCAATTGCACCAGTATTGTCACAAAAGATTTTCATTGGACCCGATGCACTAGGTATGACACCTAGATCGGATATGAACTCCTTCATCCAGACTCCTTCATTTGCTGCTTCCGAAGCAGCTATGTACTCCGCTTCACATGTAGATCCCGCTACAACGCTTTGTTTAGAACTGCACCAACTGACAGCTCCACCGTTTAATGTAAACACGTATCCGGTTTGCGATTTAGAATCGTCCGGATCAGTGTCAAAGCTTGCATCAACGTAACCTTTTATGATGAGCTCTTTGTCACCTCCATATATGAGAAACATATCCTTAGTCCTTTTCAGGTATTTCAGGATGTTCTTGACCGCTGTCCAGTGATCCACTCCTAGATTACTTTGGTACCTCCCTGCTAGACTTATGGCAAGGCACACATCAGGTCTAGTACACAGCATTGCATACATGATAGAGCCTATGGCTGAAGCATAGGGAACATCTTTCATATTCTCTCTATCTTCTGAAGTGGTCGGGCATTGAGTCTTACTCAACTTCACACCTTGTAACACAGGCAAGAACCCTTTCTTTGCTTGATCCATTTTGAACTTCTTCAAAACTTTGTCAAGGTATGTGCTTTGTGAAAGTCCAATTAAACGTCTTGATCTATCTCTATAGATCTTAATGCCTAATATGTAAGCAGCTTCACCGAGGTCTTTCATTGAAAAACTCTTATTCAAGTATCCCTTTATGCTATCCAGAAATTCTATATCATTTCCAATTAGTAATATGTCATCTACATATAATATCAGAAATGCTACAGAGCTCCCACTCTCTTTCTTGTAAATACAGGCTTCTCCAAAAGTCTGTATAAAACCAAATGCTTTGATCACACTATCAAAGCGTTTATTCCAACTCCGAGAGGCTTGCACCAGTCCATAAATGGATCGCTGGAGCTTGCACACTTTGTTAGCTCCCTTTGGATCGACAAAACCTTCTGGTTGCATCATATACAACTCTTCTTCCAGAAATCCATTCAGGAATGCAGTTTTGACATTCATCTGCCAAATTTCATAATCATAAAATGCGGCAATTGCTAACATGATTCGGACAGACTTAAGCATCGCTACGGGTGAGAAGGTCTCATCGTAGTCAATCCCTTGAACTTGCCAAAAACCTTTTGTGACAAGTCGAGCTTTGTAGACAGTAATATTACCGTCAGTGTCAGTCTTCTTCTTGAAGATCCATTTATTCTCAATTGCTTGCCGATCATCGGGCAAGTCAACCAAAGTCCATACTTTGTTCTCATACATGGATCCCATCTCAGATTTCATGGCTTCAAGCCATTTTGCGGAATCTGGGCTCACCATCGCTTCTTCATAGTTCGTAGGTTCATCATGATCTAGTAGCATGACTTCCAGAACAGGATTACCCTACCACTCTGGCGCGGATCTCACTCTGGTTGATCTACAAGGTTTCAGTAGTATCTTGTTCTGAAGTTTCATGATCATCATCATTAGCTTCCTCACTAACTGGTGTAGGTGTCATAGAAACAGTTTTCTGTGATGCACTACTTTCCAATAAGGGAGCAGGTACAGTTACCTCGTCAAGTTCTACTTTCCTCCCACTCACTTCTTTCGAGAGAAACTCCTTCTCTAGAAAGTTTCCGAACTTAGCAACAAAAGTTTTGCCTTCGGATCTGTGATAGAAGGTGTATCCAATAGTTTCCTTTGGATATCCTATGAAGACACATTTCTCCGATTTGGGTTCGAGCTTATCAGGTTGAAGCTTTTTCACATCGCAGCCCCAAACTTTCAGGAACGACAACTTTGGTTTCTTGCCAAACCACAGTTCATAAGGCGTCGTCTCAACGGATTTTGATGGTGCCCTATTTAACGTGAATGCGGCTGTCTCTAGAGCGTGTCCCCAAAACGATAGCGGTAAATCAGTAAGAGACATCATAGATCGCACCATATCTAGTGAAGTACGATTACGACGTTCGGACACACCATTACGCTGTGGTGTTCCGGGAGGCGTGAGTTGCGAAACTATTCCACAATTTTTCAAATGTACACCAAACTCGTAACTCAAATATTCTCCTCCACGATCAGATTGTAGAAACTTTATTTTCTTGTTACGATGATTTTCAACTTCACTCTGAAATTCTTTGAACTTTTCAAACGTTTCAGACTTATGTTTCATTAAGTAGATATACCCATATCTGCTTAAGTCATCTGTGAAGGTGAGAAAATAACGATATCCGCCACGAGCCTCAATATTCATCGGACCACATACATCTGTATGTATGATTTCCAATAAATCCGTTGCTCTCTCCATAGTACCGGAGAACAGTGTTTTAGTCATCTTGCCCATGAGGCACGGTTCGCAAGTACCAAGTGATTCATAATCAAGTGGTTCCAAAAGTCCATCAGTATGGAGTTTCTTCATGCGCTTTACACCGATATGACCTAAACGGCAGTGCCACAAATAAGTTACACTATCATTATCAACTCTGCATCTTTTGGCTTCAACGCTATGAATATGTGTGTCACTACTATCGAGATTCAATAAAAATAGACCACTCTTTAAGGGTGCATGACCATAAAAGATATTACTCATATAAATAGAACAACCATTATTCTCAGATTTAAATGAATAACCGTCTCGCATCAAACAAGATCCAGATATAATGTTCATGCTTAACGCTGGCACCAAATAACAATTATTTAGGTCTAATATTAATCCCGAAGGTAGATGTAGAGGTAGCGTGCCGACTGCGATCACATCGACTTTGGAACCGTTTCCCACGCGCATCGTCACCTCATCCTTAGCCAATCTTCGCTTAATCCGTAGTCCCTGTTTTGAGTTGCAAATATTAGCAACAGAACCAGTATCAAATACCCAGGTGCTACTGCGAGCATTAGTAAGGTACACATCAATAACATGTATATCACATATACCTTTGTTCACCTTGCCATCCTTCTTATCCACAAAATACTTGGGGCAGTTCCGCTTCCAGTGACCAGTCTGCTTGCAGTAGAAGCACTCAGTTTCAGGCTTAGGTCCAGGTTTGGGCTTCTTATCTTGAGTAGCAACTTGCTTGCCGTTCTTTTTGAAGTTCCCTTTCTTCTTCCCTTTGCCCTTTTTCTTGAAACTAGTGGTCTTGTTGACCATCAACACTTGATGCTCCTTCTTGATTTCTACCTCTGCAGCTTTTAGCATTGCGAAGAGCTCGGGAATAGTCTTATTCATCCCTTGCATATTATAGTTCATCACGAAGCACTTGTAGCTTGGTGGCAGTGATTGGAGAATTCTGTCAATGACGCAATCATCAGGAAGATTAACTCCCAATTGAATCAAGTGATTATTATACCCAGACATTTTGAGTATATGCTCACTGACAGAACTGTTCTCCTCCATCTTGCAGCTATAGAACTTATTGGAGACTTCATATCTCTCAATCCGGGCATTTGCTTGAAATATTAACTTCAACTCCTGGAACATCTCATATGCTCCATGACGTTCAAAATGTCGTTGAAGTCCCGATTCTAAGCCGTAAAGCATGGCACACTGAACTATCGATTAGTCATCAGCTTTGCTCTGCCAGACGTTCATAACATCTGGTGTTGCTCCAGCAGCAGGCCTGGCACCCAGCGGTGCTTCCAGGACGTAATTCTTCTGTGCAGCAATGAGGATAATCCTCAAGTTACGGACCCAGTCCGTGTAATTGCTACCATCATCTTTCAACTTTGCTTTCTCAAGGAACGCATTAAAATTCAACGGAACAACAGCACGAGCCATCTATCTACAATCAAGCATAAACAAGCAAGATACTATCAGGTACTAAGTTTCATGATAAATTTAGGTTCAATTAATTTACTTAAATAACTCCCACTTAGATAGACATCCCTCTAATCCTCTAAGTGATTACGTGATCCAAATCAACTAAACCATGTCCGATCATCACGTGAGATGGAGTAGTTTCATTGGTGAACATCACTATGTTGATCATATCTACTATATGATTCATGCTCGACCTTTCGGTCTCCGTGTTCCAAGGCCATATCTGTATATGCTTGGCTCGTCAAGTATAACCTGAGTATTCCGCGTGTGCAACTGTTTTGCACCCGTTGTATTTGAACGTAGAGCCTATCACACCCGATCATCATGTGGTGTCTCAGCACGAAGAACTTTCGCAACCGTGCATACTCAGGGAGAACACTTCTTGATAATTAGCGAGAGATCATCTTTTAATGCTACCGTCAATCAAAGCAAGATAAGATGCATAAAAGATAAACATCACATGCAATCAATATAAGTGATATGATATGGCCATCATCATCTTGTGCTTGTGATCTCCATCTTCGAAGCACCGTCGTGATCACCATCGTCACCGGCGCGACACCTTGATCTCCATCGTAGCATCGTTGTCGTTTCGCCAATCTTATGCTTCCACGACTATCGCTACCGCTTAGTGATAAAGTAAAGCATTACAGCACGATTGCATTGCATACAATAAAGCGACAACCATATGGCTCCTGCCAGTTGCCGATAACTCGGTTACAAAACATGATCATCTCATACAATAAAATTTAGCATCATGTCTTGACCATATCACATCACAACATGCCCTGCAAAAACAAGTTAGACATCCTCTACTTTGTTGTTGCAAGTTTTACGTGGCTGCTACGGGCTTAAGCAAGAACCAATCTTACCTACGCATCAAAACCACAACAATAGTTTGTCAAGTTGGTGCTGTTTTAACCTTCGCAAGGACCGGGCGTAGCCACACTCGGTTCAACTAAAGTTGGAGAAACTGTCACCCGCAAGCCACCTATGTGCAAAGCACGTCGGGAGAACCCGTCTCGCGTAAGCATACGCGTAATGTCGGTCCGGGCCGCTTCGTCCAACAATACCGCCGAACCAAAGTATGACATGCTGGTAAGCAATATGACTTATATCGCCCACAACTCACTTGTGTTCTACTCGTGCAAATAACATCAACATATAAAACCTAGGCTCGGATGCCACTGTTGGGGAATGTAGTAATTTCAAAAAAATTCATACGCACACGCAAGATCATGGTGATGCGTAGAAACGAGAGGGGAGAGTGTGATCTACGTACCCTTGTAGATCGACAACGGAAGCGTTTGGTTGATGTAGTCGTACGTCTCCACGGCCCGACCGATCAAGCACCGAAACTACGGCACCTCCGAGTTCTAGCACACGTTCAGCTCGATGACGATCCCCGGACTCCAATCCAGCAAAGTGTCGGGGAAGAGTTCCGTCAGCACGACGGCGTGGTGACGATCTTGATGTACTACCGTCGCAGGGCTTCGCCTAAGCACTGCTACAATATGACCGAGGTGGAATGTGGTGGAGGGGGGCACCGCACACGGCTAAGGAACGATCATGAAGATCAACTTGTGTGTCTAGGGGTGCCCTCCTGCCCCCGTATATAAAGGAGCAAGGGGAGGAGGTCGGCCGGCCCCTATAGGCGCGCCAGGAGGAGTCCTCCTCCTAGTAGGAGTAGGACTCCTACTAGGAGGGGGAAAGAAGTGGGGAGGGAGAGGGAAAAGGGGGGGCGCCGCCCCCCTCTCCTAGTCCAATTCGGACCAGGGGGGAGGAGGCGCGCAGCCCACCTTTGGCTACCCCTCTCTCTCTCCACTAAGGCCCATATGGCCCATTACTTCTCCCGGGGGGGTTCCGGTAACCCTCCGGCTCTCCGGTTTTCTCCGAAATCACCCGGAACACTTCCGGTGTCCGAATATAGCCGTCCAATATATCAATCTTTATGTCTCGACCATTTCGAGACTCCTTGTCATGTCCCCGATCTCATTCGGGACTCTGAACTCCTTCGGTACATCAAAACTCATAAACTCATAATATAACTGTCATCGAAACCTTAAGCGTGCGGACCCTACGCGTTCGAGAACAATGTAGACATGACCAAGACACGTCTCCGGTCAATAACCAATAGCAGAACCTGGATGCTCATATTGGCTCCTACATATTCTACGAAGATCTTTATCGGTCAGACCGCATAACAACATATGGTGTTCCCTTTGTCATCGGTATGTTACTTGCCCGAGATTCGATCGTCGGTATCTCAATACCTAGTTCAATCTCGTTACCGGCAAGTCTCTTTACTCGTTTCGTAATACATCATCTTGCAACTAACTCATTAGTTGCAATGCTTGCAAGGCTTATGTGATGTGCATTACCGAGAGGGCCCAGAGATACCTCTCCGACAATTGGAGTGACAAATCCTAATCTCGAAATACGCCAACCCAACATGTACCTTTGGAGACACCTGTAGAGCACCTTTATAATCACCCATTTACGTTGTGACGTTTGGTAGCACACAAAGTGCTCCTCCGGCAAACGGGAGTTGCATAATCTCATAGTCATAGGAACATGTATAAGTCATGAAGAAAGCAATAGCAACATACTAAACGATCGGGTGCTAAGCTAATGGAATGGGTCATGTCAATTAGATCATTCACCTAATGATGTGATCTCGTTAATCAAATAACAACTCCTTGTGCATGGTTAGGAAACATAACCATCTTTGATTAACGAGCTAGTCAAGTAGAGGCATACTAGTGACACTCTGTTTGTCTATGTATTCACACATGTATTATGTTTCCGGTTAATACAATTCTAGCGTGAATAATAAACATTTATCATTATATAAGGAAATAAATAATAACTTTATTATTGCCTCTAGGGCATATTTCCTTCAGTTAGGGCACACCTAGAACCATGCTTTGTCATGTCATGTATCGTCATGCATTTGTGTGCATTATGTTTATTGTTTCCTCCCCCTCTTCTCTCGCTAGACACCGAGACCGACGCCGCTGCTACCCAGTACGACTATGGTGTTGACTACCCCTCTCTCTTGCTAGAGCAACCAGGCAAGCCCCCCCTTTGTTCACCAGATATCGCCTATTCTACTCTCTACTGCTTGCATTAGAGTAGTGTAGCATGTTACTGTTATCCGTTAATCCTATTCTGATGCATAGCCAGTCCTTGCTACTACTGTTGTTTCCTTTACTTGCAATACTACATGCTTAGTATAGGATGCTAGTGTTCCATCAGTGGCCTTACACTCTTGTCCGTCTGCCATGCTATACTACTGGGCCATGATCACTTCGGGAGGTGATCACGGGCATATGCTATATACTTTATACTATTACATTACTTATGATACTATTCGAAGTTGGGGGTTGAAGGGGCAGGTGGCTCCATCCCGGTAGAGGTGGGCCTGGGTTCCCGACGGCCCCCGACTGTTACTTTGTGCCGGAGCGACAGGACAGGTTGAGACCACCTAGGAGAGAGGTGGGCCTAGCCCTGGTCGGCGTCCATGGTTATTTCAAGATAACACGTTTAACCAGATCTTGGTATTTGATCTGAGTCTGGCTACTGGCCTATACGCACTAACCATCTACGCGGGGACAGTTATGGGCACTCGATGTCGTGGTATCAGCCGAAGCCTTCGTGACGTCAGCGACTGAGCGGCGCGCGTCAGATTGGACCGTAAGCCTGCTCTTGTATTAAGGGGGCTAGTTCTGCTTCCGGCCGCGTTCGCAATGTGCAGGTGTGCAACGGGCAATGGGCCCAGACCCCTGCGCCATAGGATTTAGACCGGCGTGCTGACCTCTCTATTGTGCCTAGGTAGGGCTGCGACGTGTTGATCTTCCGAGGCCGGGCATGACCCAGAAAAGTGTGCCGGACAAAGGGGATCAAGCGTGTTGGGAAATGTGGTGCACCCCTACAGGAAAGTTAATCTATTCGAATAGTCGTGATCTTCGGTAACAGGACGACTTGGAGTTGTACCTTGACCTTATGACAACTAGAACTGGATACTTAATAAAACACACCCTTCCAAGTGCCAGATACAACCGGTGATCGCTCTCTCACAGGGCGACGAGGGGAGGATCATCGGTTAGGATTATGCTACACGATGCTACTTGGTGAACTTACCATCTACTCTCTTCTTCTGCTGCAAGATGGAGGTTACCAGAAGCGTAGTCTTCGAAAGGACTAGTTATCCCCCTCTTATTCTGGCATTCTGCAGTTCAGTCCACATATGATAGCCTTTTCCATTTGATACCAATGCATACATATGTAGTGTAGCTCCTTGCTTGCAAGTACTTTGGATGAGTACTCACGGTTGGTTTGCTCCCCCCTTTTCCCCCTTTCTATACTCGATTGCTGCGACCAGACGTTGGAGCCCAGGAGCCAGACGCCACCGTCGACTACTACTACTACTACTCGGGAGGTGCCTACTACTACGTGCAGCCCGCTGACGACGACCAGGAGTAGTTTAGGAGGATACCAGGCAGGAGGCATGCGCCTCTTTCGATCTGTATCCCAGTTTGTGCTAGCCTTCTTAAGGCAAACTTGTTTAACTTATGTCTGTACTCAGATATTGTTGCTTCTGCTGACTCGTCTATGATCGAGCTCTTGTATTCGAGCCCTCAAGGCCCCTGGCTTGTAATATGATGCTTGCATGACTTATTTTATTTGTAGAGTTGTGTTGTGATATCTTCCCATGAGTCCCTGATCTTGATCATACACGTTTGCGTGTATGATTAGTGTACGATTGAATCGGGGACATCACAATATGATATGTTTGATTCCTTGCAATAGTTTTGCGATATAAAGATGGTGATATTAGAGTCATGCTAGTGAGTAGTTGTGGATTAGTAGAAATACTTGTGTTGAGGTTTGTGATTCCCGTAGCATGCACGTATGGTGAACCGTTATGTAACGAAGTCGGAGCATGATTTATTTATTGATTGTCTTCCTTATGAGTGGCGGTCGGGGATGAGCGATGGTCTTTTCCTACCAATCTATCCCCCTAGGGGCATGCGTAGTAGTACTTTGCTTTGAGGGCTAATAAACTTTTGCAATAAGTATATGAGCTCTTTATGACTAATGTTGAGTCCATGGATTATATGCACTCTCACCCTTCCATCATTGCTAGCCTCTCTAGTATCGCGCAACTTTCACCGGTACCATAAACCCACCATATACCTTCCTCAAAATAGCCACCATACCTACCTATCATGGCATTTCCATAGCCATTCCGAGATATATTGCCATGCAACTTCCATCATCATCATATACATGACTTGAGCATTCATTGTCATATTGCTTTGCATGATCGTAAGATAGCTAGCATGATGTTTTCATGGATTGCCCGTTTTTTGATGTCATTACTACGCTAGATCATTGCACATACCGGTACACCACCGGAGGCATTCATATAGAGTCATATCTTTGTTCTAGTATCGAGTTGTAATATCGAGTTGTAAGTAAATAAAAGTGTGATGATCATCATTAATAGAGCATTACCCCAGTGAGGAAAGGATGATGGAGACTATGATTCCCCCACAAGTCGGGATGAGACTCCGGACGAAAAAAATAGTAAAAAAAGGAAGGCCCAAAAAAACAAAAAAAGAGAAAAAGAGAGAAGGGGCAATGTTACTATCCTTTTACCACACTTGTGCTTCAAAGTAGCACCATGTTCTTCATATAGAGAGTCTCTTGAGTTATCACTTTCATGTACTAGTGGGAATTTTCATTATAGAACTTGGCTAGTATATTCCGATGATGGGCTTCCTCAAACGCCCGAGGTCTTCATGAGCAAGCAAGTTGGATGCACACCCACTTAGTTTCAGTTTGAGCTTTCATACACTTATAGCTCTAGTGCATCCGTTGCATGGCAATCCCTACTCACTCACATTGATATCTATTGATGGGCATCTCCATAGCCCGTTGATACGCCTAGTTGATGTGAGACTATCTTCTCCTTTTTGTCTTCTCCACAACCACCATTCTATTCCACCTATAGTGCTATATCCATGGCTCACGCTCATGTATTGCGTGAGGGTTGAAAATGCTGAAGCGCATTAAAAAGTATGAACCAATTGCTTGGCTTGTCATCGGGGTTGTGCATGATGTGAATATTTTGTGTGGTGAAGATGGAGCATAGCCAGACTATATGATTTTGTTGGGATAACTTTCTTTGGCCTTATTATTTTGAAAAGACATGATTGCTTTATTAGTGGGCTTGAAGTATTATTGTTTTTTATGTCACATGATAGACTATTGCTTTGAATCACTCGTATCCTAATATTCATGCCATGATTAGATATGTGATCAAGATTATGCTAGGTAGCATTCCACATCAAAAATTATCTTTTTATCATTTACCTACTCGAGGACGAGCAGGAATTGAGCTTGGGGATGCTGATACGTCTCCGTCGTATCTATAATTTTTGATTGTTCCATGTCAATATTCTACAACTTTCATATACTTTTGGCAACTTTTTATACTATTTTTGGGACTAACATATTGATCCAGTGCCCAGTGCCAGTTCTTGTTTGTTGCATGTTTTATGTTTCGCAGAATATCCATATTAAACAGAATCCAAACGGGATAAAAATGGACGGAGATTATTTTTGGAATATTTGGAAAATTCCGGAAGAAAAATCCACGCGAGACAGTGCCCGAGGTGGCCACGAGGCAGGGGGCGTGCCTGCCCCCCTGCGCGCGCCCCTGACCCTCGTGGGCCACCCGTAAGGCGGTTGATGCCCTTTGTAACACCCGGATAATCATGCTACAGTAATCCCACGCTAATCGTGCCATGACACCTCGGTTACTGTTGCTATCCTCGCAATAATTCGAAACCGTTCGAAATTCAAATTCAAATTAATGATAACAATAAAAGTTTTCAAAAGTTAAAACTAAAATGTTCGGTTGGTGCCAAATAATGCTTAGGTAATTATTGTTGAGAAACCACACTTTTATAAAATGTTTAAGTAAACTAAAATGAGTAAAACAGTAGCTAAAACAATTAAATAAATGCCTTTTAAATTTTATAAAATATTAAACTATTTTGTTCAGGGGTAAAACTTTTTAAGACAGTAGTTGGAATTGTAACTCCATTTAGGGTGTGGGCTTTATTTTTGTAAAACTATAAAGTATTAAATAAATAAAAGCAAACAGAAAAGACAAAAAAAACAGAAATAAAAAGAAACCCCCCAGGCTAGCTGGGCCTCGGCCCAGCCAGTGGCCTGCCAGGCCGGCCCCCCCCCACCCCCGGCCTATACCCCGTGGGGGCACCGAACCCTAGCACGATCCCCATCTCCCCCCCCTCGCCTCCCTCTCTCCCTCCTCGCCGATCTGGATCGGGGCGAACCCCCCGATCCCATCGGCCCGACGCCGCCGTCGATCCCCATCGCCCCGCCGCCGTTCACCATCGCCACCGCCGCCCAGCTCCCTCCTCCTCAACCCTCCTTCCCAGCGCCCCCACGCTCGGCTGGTTCTGGATCGGGGAGGGGCCCGATCCCGCGTCGCCCTGCACCCCCGATTCCGTCGCCCGTTGCCGCGACGACCTCGCGTCCACGTCTTCCTCCCGAGCCCCCACTGCCCGTGCCCTACTCCTCCCGATGTGAGCCCCGCCTTGCTCCCTCCCTCTCCCTCGCGCGCTCGCGCTCGTCGCCGCGGTCCCCGCCGATCTCGCCCTCGGTTGACGCGCTCCGGCCGCGTCCGATGCGCGCTCACTGCGCCGGCGACGCCGCTACACCCGCGGCCAACTCCGAGCCCCCCCCTCTCTCAGCTCTGTCCGCGCCCGCACTCCCCTGGACGCGCGGCCACCCGCACCGCCGGTCACCACGCGCGCACGCGTGCCTCGCCGTTCCCTGCTCGCGACCCCGCTTCCCACGGCCCTACTTGCCGGCCCGCGCGCGCCCGTCGTGGCCGCGTCCGGCCACAGCCCTCCGCCCCGCTTCTGCAGTCCCGACGCCGCTCGCTGGCCGGACCTCGCTCCGGCCATGGCCTCGCCATGGCCACTGACCTCCCCTGCGCCGGCGCCCTGCCGGGTCCGCTGCCCCTGGGCGTGCGCCTGCTCGGGCAACATCGCCCCACGGCCCCGTTAACCACCACCCGCCCGCCCGCTATGGCCCTTTGGCCCACTTACACGCGGGCCCCAGCGCCCAGAACGTTTTATAAAAAAATGAATTAATAAAATTAATAATTAATTAGTTATTTAATTAGTGAATTAATTAAGTTAATTAATCATGTTTAAGTTAACTAATCTATAATTAACCTAAACAGTGTATGACAGGTGGGTCCCACTGGACCCACTGGTCAGGTTGACCAAGTCAACCCTGTTGACTGCTGATGTCAGCATGACATCATGCTGATGTCATTAATCTAGTTTTTCGAATTAATTTAAATAATTAATTAAATTCCAGAAATTAATAAAATCTTTAGAAAATCATATCTTTTAATCCGTAACTCGGATTAAAATATTTTCAACATGAAAATTGCTCAGAACGACGAGACGAATTCGGATACGCAGCCCGTTCGCCCGCCACGCGTCCCTAGCATAGTGAACCTGCAACATTTCACCTCCGGTTCATCTGTCCGAAAACGCGAAACACCGGGGATACTTTCCCGGATGTTATCCCCCTTCACCGGTATCACCTAATACCGCGTTAGGGCACCTCTAACGTCGTTACTTGTCATGTCATGCATCACTATGCATATGCTTGCTTATATATTTATTGTTTCTCCCCCCTCTTCTCTCGATAGACACCGAGACCGACGCCGCTGCTACCCAGTACGACTACGGAGTTGACGACTCCCTCTCTCTTGCCAGAGCAACCAGGCAAGCCCCCCCTTTGATCACCAGATATCGCCTACTCTTCTCTATACTGCTTGCATTAGAGTAGTGTAGCATGTTACTGCTTCCCGTTAATCCTATACTGATGCATAGCCTGTCCTTGCTACTACTGTTGTTACCTTACCTGCAATCCTAATGCTTAGTATAGGATGCTAGTTTTTCATCAGTGGCCCTACATCCTTGTCCGTCTGCCATGCTATACTATCGGGCCGTGATCACTCGGGAGTTGATCACGGGTATATACTATATACTTTATACATGATACATGTGGTGACTAAAGACGGGTCGGCTTGAGGAGCACCCGCGAGTGGATCTTTGAGGCGGAGCGACAGGGCAGGTTCCGACCACCTAGGAGAGAGGTGGGCCTGGCCCTGGTCGGCGTTCGCGGATACTTAACACGCTTAACGAGATCTGGGTATTTGATCTGAGTTTGGCCATTTGGTCTATACGCACTAACCATCTACGCGGGGAAGTAGTTATGGGGTATCCCGGCGTCGTGGTATCAGCCGAAGCCTTTCGTGAGTCAACGACTGAGTGGCGCGCGCGGATTGGAAACGTAGCGCTCTTGTCATTAAGGGGGCTAGTTCTGCTGGCCGCGTTCACAACGTGCAGGTGTGCTAAGGGCCGATGGGCCCAGACCCCTGTGCGCTTAGGTTTAGACCGGCGTGCTGACTCTCTTGTTGTCTAGGTGGGGCTGCGACGTGTTGATCTTCAGCGGCCGGGCATGACGAAAAGTGTGTCCGGCCAAATGGGATCCGAGCGTGTTGGGGTATGTGGTGCACCCCTGCAGGGAGTTAATCTATTCGAATAGCCGTGATCTTCAGGTAACAGGGACGACTTGGAGTTGTACCTGACCTTATGACAAATAGAACCGATTACTTAATAAAACACACCCTTCCAAGTGCCAGATACACCGGTGAATCGCTCTCTCAACAGGGCGGCGAGGGGAGGATCATCGGTTAGGATTATGCTATGCGGTGATACTTGGAGGACTTCAGTCTACTCTCTTCTACATGATGCAAGACGGAGGCTGCCAGAAGCGTAGACTTTGAAAGGACTAGCTATCCCCCTCTTATTCCGGCTTTCTGCAGTCCATTCCACATATAATAGCCTTATTCCAGTTGATACCAATGCATATGTAGTGTAGCTCCTTGCTTGCGAGTACTTTGGATGAGTACTCACGGTTGCTTTCTCCCTCTTTTCCCCCTATCCCTTCTACCTGGTTGTCGCAACCAGATGTTGGAGCCCAGGAGCCAGGACGCCACCTTCGACGACGACTCCTACTACACCGGAGGTGCCTACTACTACGTGATGCCCGCTGACGACGACCAGGAGTAGTTAGGAGGATCCCAGGCAGGAGGCCTGCGCCTCTTTCGATCTGTATCCCAGTTTGTGCTAGCCTTCTTAAGGCAAACTTGTTTAACTTATGTCTGTACTCAGATATTGTTGCTTCCGCTGACTCGTCTATGATCGAGCTCTTGTATTCGAGCCCTCGAGGCCCCTGGCTTGTAATATGATGCTTGTATGACTTATTTTATTTGTAGAGTTGTGTTGTGATATCTTCCCGTGAGTCCCTGATCTTGATCGTACACGTTTGCGTGTATGATTAGTGTACGATTGAATCGGGGGCGTAACAAGTTGGTATCAGAGCCGACTGCCTGTAGGAATCCCCCTTCCACACTCCTTGGCCGAAGTTGAGTCTAGTCGATGAAAACTGTTTTTCTAACATGGCTGTGCGGCCCATGGGCCCACGTCGCCATCTGGGTGGTATTAGGATCTTTTACTCCTTGATCCTTACTCTGGGACTCTGATCTCTCTTCTATTCGGGTTAAATGATTTGACTAAAATCTAACTTTAGGTTCTCGAAAATACTTCCTCCCGGAGAGCCCCATTCAGGCCAGATGATCGACTGCTTTAACAGAAGATTCTGACAATACTCTCTGATGTTCTCCCGAAACCTTATGCCGTTGCTTTTGCAATTCCCTACCACCGAAATATCCCTATGGACACGTATTTAGACCTATCGTGCTTACTTTTATTCCCAGTCGATCTTGTTATTATAAGATACCCCGAGAATACTTTGTGCCTACTGCCTTGCAGTTCTTGGCCACATGCATACCACTACGGATAATTACTCGCATTTATCGAGTATCCGCTCATCCCCAGATATTCATGCAGTTCACAAAATTCTTCGAAATACCATTCGGTCTTCCGAAGATCCTCAGCAACCTATTGCTCCTGAAATTCTTGCTTGCTTGCATTATGGTTAATCCCATAAGTATAGTAATCTTATTGGCAACCTTTGTCAATATCATTTTGAGTCCATTGACTCAATATGTTGCGAATGCTCGCAATCCTCACTCAGATCATAGGATTCATCCTTCCAGCTCAGATGTCATTTAAAACGTGAGCTGGTCCTCGGCCAATCAGATTGCCATCGATTGTACCCCTAAGTCTATTCAACTTGTCCGCCCTTGATCAGAGCGTTTGCTCCTGATCCCTTGATTTGAAAATCATAAATCCTTTGTTATTTAAACGTTGAATTATTCAGATGTTCTATAAAACAATGCATTTGCATTCTTTCTTCCTCTGATTGGGTATCGATACTCACATCAGCCCCATTGTGGATCACCATATCCACGGTTGGATTATTATCCGACAATGTCCTTCATAATTAATCACCTTGTGAGTTCTTTCTCTGATACATAAGGCCTTTGGTAATTTGTATCCTCTCCTTTTGCCAACCATGCTCTGCCTTCGAGCTGGTAATATTTACTCTCAAAGCTTGCGGTATATGTTTCCACGATACCCTGACGGGTTGAACCTATGCCTTCCTTAATTTGTGTGACCTCGAAAGTTATGCGGGTTATACCCTGCTGATGCTTCGTCAGATAACTTTTTAGCACTACAACTTCGAAAAGGGGAGGTAAATGTAAGGTTATGCATTGAAGAAGTGGGAGTCGACCTTGAGCTTTGTGTTCATGCCCATGGACGCGATGTAGATCTTATCATTAAAGCTTCTCTTAAATTAATTACTCCCTTGGTATAAGTTCAGCTTATATCTGGGATCTGGCCTTTGGCAATCGTGGTTCCGACCATGTTCTCCTTTAAATACCATTTCTCATGCAAGTTTAAGCACTTGTCTTCTGTAGAGCAATACCCCAATCCAACCTCTACTTTGATCCGTCTTCGAGTATTACCCCCTGGTATCTCGAGATTATCATGGAACTACATAACTTCTTAAGAGTTCTTCATCAAGTGCTACATTCGCACTGATCCAATTTCCACGGGCTCTGAGTCAATAAACACTCAAAAACACCGATAACTGAACCGAGTCTGCAGAACGGTTCAACGACACTTGATAATCTTCTTTAAGTACGAGTTTGTATCCGACCACGCCATTCCTAGCTTGTATGGCTATATCATTGTCGTGGTGGTTTTAACTGTGCTACCTGGACCTTATTCTCGGAGCACCACTTCGATGATGAGCTAAGCTTACGTCGATTTTCCTTGTCATATCAATTCACCTTGAAAAGCAAGCTTGATTTCGAGTTGTGTCGTATCTGTGCTTCCATTGACCTCTTGCTTCATCATTCCTTTGACTTGATGTCATCGCTGATCGATTACATCCTCATGAAATCTCTCGACAAATGTGTCGTGATCATCATCAGCATTCCGAGTTCTTCCAGGATATCAATTGAATTCATGATGAGAAATACCATCCTTGCCCTCGATGAGTTGTTTTGTCATCGACCACTTTATTGCCTTCCCTCCAACACAAACTTGTCCGTGTTCTGTGTTGTACCTTGAGTTCATTGCTATCCAGCATTTGTTCTTCTTTACCTTGGAGTATTACCATCTTTTATGACAAGAATGTCATGAGGATTACTCCACCTCTTAAGAATTCTTGGTATAGTGATACTTCTCACCATCACCATTCTTTCTTGGTCCCCGTGTTGATTCCAACAAGTGAACGGTGTTGTTTGGATTCTTTCCTTCTAGCAACCCTATTGCTTTGAAATTAATGATCGGCCGTTCGTTCTTAGACTATTGATTATTGAATCACCATTCTGACATTGGTCGTGCAACCCAACCCATATTTTGGGCGCACCTTTCAACCAATGTTTAATTGTGTATGTTTTCCATGAGCATACTTCCTTATATCATTTGATCTGACAAATGTTATCTCCTTGTTCACTTAATTGTGGAAATCCATCTTTTGGAAATCTCGATGAATTGCCGTTGAGTTCACCAGACACCTCTTTGTACTCTCCTTGGATTAATGATGAACTCTTGTTAACGGAAATCACTTCATAGTTCATTCCCGAGAATCTTACAATGTCGTCTCGTCAATTTGTCTTGCACCTTTTCTTCTCAGGCATCTTGGGTCTGAGGTTTCCTAACACCGATCAGATCTGAATCTCGGTCAGATATGATGGTTGGAACATACTTTCAAGAGTTATAACATTGATCCTCATATGACCTGGTAAGGTGATGTCATGCCTAGCTCACCTGGCTGGAGGCCCAATTGTTATGGTTTCCCTTTTCAGCCAGGCTATCCTTTCTTCCATGAGGAAATTGTAAGACTTATTCCATAAGTTCTTCCTGATGGACCCTTTTTGTTTCCAAAGTCTGAACTTGCTTGAAGACCATGTAATGCTATCTCGAAGCATGTTTGTGGTACTCCGATTGTCAACAAGGACATTTGAAGCCAATGCTAAATGTTTCCTGTTAAATTATCCAAACACCGCTATATGGGTAATGTCATGAAGTTTCTCTCCCCGTTTCTAAAGGGTTTTCTACATTATATCCTGTCATGGATATCATACTCTGCTTGTCCTTGGGAAGGATATACCCTTGAAATATGTGTTTAAACACATTTTCCTTTCCATTGTTCTGCTTAAAACCTGACAATCACTTTTCCTTTCCATTGGGATTGTTTAAACCTTCTTGTGATCTATATGATGTAAGCAGTAGTTTTCTCCTACTTAGGTAAACACCTCGGTGTACAATTCTGTCAGTAAGACCTTGTTTCTATTGTTGATGACATTCCGGTAACCACCGATGGATGAGAACTTTGCCTATTGGTCCGCCTCATTCAATGAGCAGGAGAATGGTTCTCTTCGTCCCTCGCCCTTGGTATCGATGTTGTTGCCGACATAACTGACAGACTAGCCTCTGACATGCCTTGCTATCTGACCATGCAAGATGTCACCCCTCCTACTTTTATCCCACATGGTGGGCCCATAACCCACAGTTCCACAGGATCGAAACCTGACTCTCCTATACAACACTTGTTCCTAAGGTTGTTCCTCACGCTCGACTTCGTATGTAATTCACGGACCACCTGTCTAGTGATCTATTCTGATATGAGGCGCAATACCTATTCTCGTTGCCCTGAAACCCTTTCACCTTCTGATTAGGCATCGAACGATTGCCTATCCGTTTGAAACTTCTCATGGTACCTTCTTACTTTGCTCTCGATATCTTCTTAAGTTTCAAATCGAGAGAAACTTATGCTTCTTCCCTGAGTTAACCGTCTGATGCTCGATCTTGTTAGAATCCATCCATATACAGTTTTCCCTTCTCACCCTTTCATAAGTTCGGTGATGGTCCTGAAGGAAGGACAGTGACTTCATCATGACGACCTGAAGCAGAGGACCGAAGACATCAATGTAATGGATCGACCTTTTCGAGAAGAGCAACTATGACTGAGAAGAATCTTTAGAATTTCGTAACCAGATCCCTTCCCCTTGTAACCGCTCCTAAATCTCGGGACGAGATTTCTTGTAGTGAAGGAGATTTGTAACACCCGGATAATCATGCTACAGTAATCCCACGCTAATCGTGCCATGACACCTCGGTTACTGTTGCTATCCTCGCAATAATTCGAAACCGTTCGAAATTCAAATTCAAATTAATGATAACAATAAAAGTTTTCAAAAGTTAAAACTAAAATGTTCGGTTGGTGCCAAATAATGCTTAGGTAATTATTGTTGAGAAACCACACTTTTATAAAATGTTTAAGTAAACTAAAATGAGTAAAACAGTAGCTAAAACAATTAAATAAATGCCTTTTAAATTTTATAAAATATTAAACTATTTTGTTCAGGGGTAAAACTTTTTAAGACAGTAGTTGGAATTGTAACTCCATTTAGGGTGTGGGCTTTATTTTTGTAAAACTATAAAGTATTAAATAAATAAAAGCAAACAGAAAAGACAAAAAAAATAGAAATAAAAAGAAACCCCCCAGGCTAGCTGGGCCTCGGCCCAGCCAGTGGCCTGCCAGGCCGGCCCACTCCCTCCCCTGGCCTATAACCCCGTGGGGGCACCGAACCCTAGCACGATCCCCATTCCCCCCTCGCACTCCTCTCTCTCCCTCCTCTGCCCGATCTGGATCGGGGCGAACCCCCCGATCCCATCGGCCCGACGCCGCCGTCGATCCCCATCGCCCCGCCGCCGTTCACCATCGCCACCGCCGCCCAGCTCCCTCCTCCTCAACCCTCCTTCCCAGCGCCCCCCACGCTCGGCTGGTTCTGGATCGGGGAGGGGCCCGATCCCGCGTCGCCCTGCACCCCCGATTCCGTCGCCCGTTGCCGCGACGACCTCGCGTCCACGTCTTCCTCCCTGAGCCCCCACTGCCCGTGCCCTACTCCTCCCGATGTGAAGCCCCGCCTTGCTCCCTCCCTCTCCCTCGCGCGCTCGCGCTCGTCGCCGCGGTCCCCGCCGATCTCGCCCTCGGTTGACGCGCTCCGGCCGCGTCCGATGCGCGCTCACTGCGCCGGCGACGCCACTACACCCGCGGCCAACTCCGAGCCCCCCCCCTCTCAGCTCTGTCCGCGCCCGCACTCCCCTGGAGCGCGCCGGCACCCGCACCCGCCGGTCACCACGCGCGCACGCGTGCCTCGCCGTTCCCTGCTCGCGACCCCGCTTCCCACGGCCCTACTTGCCAGCCCGCGCGCGCCCGTCGTGGCCGCGTCCGGCCACAGCCCTCCACCCCGCTTCTGCAGTCCCGACGCCGCTCGCTGGCCGGACCTCGCTCCGGCCATGGCCTCGCCATGGCCACTGACCTCCCCTGCGCCGGCGCCCTGCCGGGTCCGCTGCCCCTGGGCGTGCGCCTGCTCGGGCAACATCGCCCCACGGCCCCGTTAACCACCACCCGCCCGCCCGCTATGGCCCTTTGGCCCACTTACACGCGGGCCCCAGCGCCCAGAACGTTTTATAAAAAAATGAATTAATAAAATTAATAATTAATTAGTTATTTAATTAGTGAATTAATTAAGTTAATTAATCATGTTTAAGTTAACTAATCTCTAATTAACCTAAACAGTGTATGACAGGTGGGTCCCACTGGACCCACTGGTCAGGTTGACCAAGTCAACCCTGTTGACTGCTGATGTCAGCATGACATCATGCTGATGTCATTAATCTGTTTTTCGAATTAATTTAAATAATTAATTAAATTCCAGAAATTAATAAAATCGTTAGAAAATCATATCTTTTAATTCGTAACTCGGATGAAAAAGTTTTATACATGAAAGTTGCTCAGAACGACGAGACGTATCTGGATACGTGGTCTGTTCGTTCGTCACGCGTCCCTAGCATAGTGAACCTGCAACATTTCACCTCCGGTTCATCTGTCCGAAAACGCGAAACACCGGGGATACTTTCCCGGATGTTATCCCCCTTCACCGGTATCACCTAATACCGCGTTAGGGCACCTCTAACGTCGTTACTTGTCATGTCATGCATCACTATGCATATGCTTGCTTATATATTTATTGTTTCTCCCCCCTCTTCTCTCGATAGACACCGAGATCGACGCCGCTGCTACCCAGTACGACTACGGAGTTGACGATCCCTCTCTCTTGCCAGAGCAACCAGGCAAGCCCCCCCCTTTGATCACCAGATATCGCCTACTCTTCTCTATACTGCTTGCATTAGAGTAGTGTAGCATGTTACTGCTTCCCGTTAATCCTATACTGATGCATAGCCTGTCCTTGCTACTACTGTTGTTACCTTACCTGCAATCCTAATGCTTAGTATAGGATGCTAGTTTTTCATCAGTGGCCCTACATCCTTGTCCGTCTGCCATGCTATACTATCGGGCCGTGATCACTCGGGAGTTGATCACGGGTATATACTATATACTTTATACATGATACATGTGGTGACTAAAGACGGGTCGGCTTGAGGAGCACCCGCGAGTGGATCTTTGAGGCGGAGCGACAGGGCAGGTTCCGACCACCTAGGAGAGAGGTGGGCCTGGCCCTGGTCGGCGTTCGCGGATACTTAACACGCTTAACGAGACCTGGGTATTTGATCTGAGTTTGGCCATTTGGTCTATACGCACTAACCATCTACGTGGGAGTAGTTATGGGTATCCCGGCGTCGTGGTATCAGCCGAAGCCTTCGTGACGTCAACGACTGAGTGGCGTGCGCTGGATTGGAACGTAAGCCTGCTCTTGTATTAAGGGGGCTAGTTCTGCTTCCGGCCGCGTTCACAACGTGCAGGTGTGCTAAGGGCGATGGGCCCAGACCCCTGTGCGCTTAGGTTTAGACCGGCGTGCTGACCTCTCTGTTGGTCTAGGTGGGGCTGCGACGTGTTGATCTTCCGAGGCCGGGCATGACCCAGGAAAGTGTGTCCGGCCAAATGGGATCGAGCGTGTTGGGGTATGTGGTGCACCCCTGCAGGGAAGTTAATCTATTCGAATAGCCGTGATCTTCGGTAACAGGACGACTTGGAGTTGTACCTTGACCTTATGACAACTAGAACCGGATACTTAATAAAACACACCCTTCCAAGTGCCAGATAACACCGGTGCTCGCTCTCTCACAGGGCGGCGAGTGGAGGATCATCGGTTAGGTTTATGCTATGCGATGATACTTGGAGGTCTTCAGTCTACTCTCTTCTACATGCTGCAAGACGGAGGCTGCCAGAAGCATAGTCTTCGAAAGGATTAGCTATCCCCCCCTCTTATTCTGGCTTTTTGCAGTTCAGCCCACCGATATGGCCCTTTACACATTTACCCATGCATATGTAGTGTAGCTCCTTGCTTGCGAGTACTTTGGATGAGTACTCACGGTTGCTTTCTCCCTCTTTTCCCCCTATCCCTTCTACCTGGTTGTCGCAACCAGATGTTGGAGCCCAGGAGCCAGACGCCACCTTCGACGACGACTCCTACTACACCGGAGGTGCCTACTACTACGTGATGCCCGCTGACGACGACCAGGAGTAGTTAGGAGGATCCCAGGCAGTAGGCCTGCGCCTCTTTCGATCTGTATCCCAGTTTGTGCTAGCCTTCTTAAGGCAAACTTGTTTAACTTATGTCTGTACTCAGATATTGTTGCTTCCGCTGACTCGTCTATGATCGAGCTCTTGTATTCGAGCCCTCGAGGCCCCTGGCTTGTAATATGATGCTTGTATGACTTATTTTATTTGTAGAGTTGTGTTGTGATATCTTCCCGTGAGTCCCTGATCTTGATCGTACACGTTTGCGTGTATGATTAGTGTACGATTGAATCGGGGGCATAACACCCTTCTTCGGCCGCAAGAAAGCTAATTTTTGGTAAAAAAAATCACGGTGAAGGTTTCAGTCCAAACGGAGTTACGGATCTCCATATATATACAAAACGGTGAAAGGGCAGCACACCAGAACGCAGAAACAGAGAGAGACAGATCCAATCTCGGAGGGGCTCTCGCCCCTCCCATGCCATGGAGGCCGAGGACCAGAGGGGAAACCCTTCTCCCATCTAGGGAGGAGGTCAAGGAAGAAGAAGACGAAGGGGCCCCCTCTCCCCTTCACCAACACCTCCGCCATCTTCACCAACATCTCCATCACCTTCCCCCCTCTATCTACAACGGTCCACTCTCCCGCAACCCGCTATACCCTCTACTTGAACATGGTGCTTTATGCTTCATATTATTATCCAATGATGTGTTGCCACCCTATGATGTCTGAGTAGATTTTCGTTGTCCTATCGGTGGTTGTTGAATTGCTATGATTGATTTAATTTGCTTGTGGTTATGTTGCTGTCCTTTGGTGCCCATCATATGAGAGCGCGCACGGATCACACCATAGGGTTAGTTGTATGTTGATAGGACTATGTATTAGAGGGCAAGAGTGACAGAAGCTTCAACCTAGCATAGAAATTGATGCATACGGGATTAAGGGGGCCAATACATCTTAATGCTATGGTTGGGTTTTACCTTAATGAACGTTAGTAGTTGCGGACGCTTGCTAATAGTTCCAATCATAAGTGCATAGAATTCCAAGTCAGGGATGACATGCTAGCAGTGGCCTCTCCCACATAATACTTGCTATCGGTCTAGTAAAGTAGTCAATTGCTTAGGGGCAATTTCACAACTCCTGCCACCACTTTTCCACACTCGCTATACTTACTTTATTGCTCCTTTACTTACAACAGCCCCTACTTTTTGTTTATGTAATCTTTATTATCTTGCAAACCTATCCAACAACACCTACAAAGTACTTCTAGTTTCATACTTGTTCTAGGTAAAGCGAACATCAAGCGTGCGTAGAGTTGTATCGGTGGTCGATAGAACTTGAGGGAATATTTGTTCTGCCTTTAGCTCGTTGGGTTCGACACTCTTACTTATCAAAAACTGTTGCGATCCCCTATACTTGTGGGTTATCAAGAATGGATTTGCTGACGAACGCGGTAGCGAGGGCTAGGCTCGCCACACCAGAGTCTGACTCTTCAGATTCCTCCTCTTCCTCATTTTCCTCAGATTCAGCCTCAGAATCCATTTCCTTGCCAATGAATGCTTGAGCCTTCTTTGAGCTGCTCTTCTTGTGAGATGAGGACCTTGAGGGTCTTAATGACGAGGACTTTGAAGATTTCTTCTTCTTCTTTGAATCATCAGAATTGTAATCCTTGTACTTCTTCTTCTTCGATTCCTTTTCCCACTGAGGACAATCTTGAATGTAGTGTCCAGGTTTTTTGCATTTATGGCAGAGTCTCTTCTTGTAATCATGGGATGAGGAATCTGATCTCAAGTCACCACCTCTTGAGGATTTACCAAAACGACCATGTCTTGAGAACTTTTGAAACTTCCTCATGAGCATTGCTAGCTCCTGGCTCAGTTCTTCAGGTTCACCAAGGCTGCTGTCAGAATCTTCACCATCAGATTCGGATACTGCCTTGGCCTTCAGAGTCCGTTATCTACCATAACTTGGTCTATAGAGATCTCTCTTCTCAGCAAGCTGGAACTCATGAGTGTTTAGTCTCTCGAGGATATCAGCGGGATCAAGTGACTTATAGTCTTCACGTTCTTGTATCATCAATGCCAAGGTATCAAATGAGCAATCAAGCGATCTCAGCAATTTCTTCACCACCTCATGGTCGGTGATGTCAGCGGCACCAAGTGCTTGAAGCTCATTTGAGATGTCAGTGAGGCGATCGAAGGTTTGCTGAACATTTTCATTGTCGAGTCTTTTGAAGCAGTTGAAGAGATTTCGAAGAATGTCAACTCGAGAGTCACACTGTGTTGAGACTCCCTCATTGACCTTGGACAGCCTGTCCCAGATAAGCTTAGCTGTCTCCAGAGCACTCACTCTGCCATACTGCCCTTTGCTCAGATGGCCACATGTGGTATTCTTCGCTTGAGAGTCGAGTTGCTTGAATCTCTTCACATCAGCAGTGTTGATGGTGGGAGTGACAGAGGGAACACCATTCTCCACGACGTACTAGAGATCGTTATCAGTTCCCTCAAGATGCATGCGCATCTTATTCTTCCAGTAGGGGTAGTCTGTCCCATCGAAGGTACGACACCCAGCAGAAACCTTGATCATACATGCGATTGACATAACTAAAACTCCATGTGGTTAAACCAAAATCACACAGAACAAGGGAGTACCTTGCTCTGATACCAATTGAAAGTGCGTTATATCGACTAGAGGGGGTGAATAGGAGATTCTTATGAAATCCTCACTGAGGAATTTCAGGGTGAGGAAATTCCTGAGTGAAGAACTACTTGCAGCGGAATAAGTACTCAGAATTAAACATAACACAACATGAGCATGGTCTTCATGATGAAATGAAAAACAAGCACAGAGTACAGAAAGCGTAAACACAGGATAACACAGGATGAAGACAAACAGACTGAAGAAATTGAACTGAGGAAATTGAGAAAGTCTCAGTCAAAGTCTTCGAACAGATATGAACAAGCACACAACACAGAAATGAGGAAATGAAAGGGTTGAGGAAATGGAACCAGGTAGCTTGGTGAAGATAATGATTTGGTAGACTAGTTCCAACTGCTGTGACAGTTGTACGCCTGGTTAGGGCGGCTAGGTATTTAAACCTGAGGACACACAGTCCCGGACACCCAGTTCTGAACACGCAGTCCAGAATACTCGGTCCTCACTGTATTCCCCTTGAGCTAAGGTCACACAGACCTCGCCCAATCACTCGTGGTAAGTCTTCAGGTGACTTCCAAACCTTCACAGACTTGGTCACTCGGTGATCCACAATTTCCTCTTGGATGCTCTAGACCATGACGCCTAACCGTCTGGAAGATGCGAGGTCTTCAAAGGTAACAAGCGTTGGATCCACGCAGGATCAATCTCTTCAGTGATGCTCAATCACTTGGGGTTTGTAGGTGTTTGGGTTTGGGTTTTCCTCACTTGATGATTTTCACTCAAAGTCCTCGGAGGATGGGATGCTCTCAAATGAAAAGTGTCAGTTTCTCTCGGAGGAGCCAACCAGCTAGTGGTTGTAGGGGGCGGCTATTTATAGCCTAGGGAGCAGCCCGACATGATAAGACATAAATGCCCTTCAATGATATGACCGTTAGGTGGGTAGATATTTTGGGACAGCTAGCGCATAGCACAGCAACGGTCGGAATTTTGGGTAGCAAAATCCTCAGGGCTATCATGTTCCTTACTGTGTAGGCAATCCGCACTGGCAAATTCCTAACTCCTCAGTCAAAACAAATTCCTCGGAGACCAGAAGAACTTCGTCTCTGTCACTGAATAAATTGACTGAGCTGTATGAGATTTCCAATGGCTTCACTCAAAGGGATTGGTAGGTGTAGGATTTGAGTTGAGTATCACATGGAAATTTTTCCTTAGTATTTCCTCGACCCCCTTTAACAGTACGGTGTTTCCTATGACTCAAGAAAGAGAAATTGAAACTATGAAAACAAAAGTCTGCATGCTTCATGTTCCTCGAATGAATACCAAGTCTTCAGGATTGCACCAATTTCTTCATCTTCAAAGTCTTCAGAAATCCAAAGTCTTCAGTCGAAGAACTTCATTTTTAGGGGTTGACTTTCTCTGTAAATATCAAACTCCTCATAGACTTATGGGCCTATGTACACTCATAAACACATTAGTCCCTTAACCTATAAGTCTTCAATACACCAAAATCACTAAGGGGCACTAGATGCACTTACAGTTACGTTTGTTCCTGAGGACATGGGAGAAGTCTTGCTATTAGTAGTCATGTGAATTTGGTATTCGTTCGATATTTTGATGAGATGTATGTTGTCATCCCTCTAGTGGTGTCATGTGAACGTCGACTACATGACACTTCACCATTGTTTGGGCCTATAGGGAGGCATTGGGAAGTAATAAGTAGATGATGGGTTGCTAGAGTGACAGAAGCTTAAACCCTAGTTTATGCGTTGCTTCATAAGGGGCTGATTTGGATCCATGTGTTTCATTCTATGGTTAGGTTTACCTTAATACTTTTGTTGTAGTTGCGGATGCTTGCAATAGGAGTTAATCATAAGTGGGATGCTTGTCCAAGTAAGGACAGTACCCAAGCACCGGTCCACCCACATATCAAATTATCAAAGTACTGAACGTGAATCATATGAACGTGATGAAAACTAGCTTGACGATAATTCCCATGTGTCCTCGGGAGCGCTTTCCTTCATATAAGAGTTTGTCCAGGCTTGTCCTTTGCTACAAAAAGGATTGGGCCATCTTGCTGCACCTTATTTACTTTTATTACTTGCTACTCGTTACAAATTACCTTGTCACAAAACTATCTGTTACCGATAATTTCAATGCTTGCAGAGAATACCTTACTGAAAACTGCTTATCATTTCCTTCTGCTCCTCGTTGGGTTCGACACTCTTACTTATCGAAAAGGCTACAATAGATACCCTACACTTGTGGGTCATCAGCATCCGGTGGCCGGACATATGTACCTTGAAAGTTATCACGGAAGGCATCTTCCAACTCCTCCCAGCTGCCAATTGAGTTTTCAGGCAGACTATTTAACCAGTGCCGAGCTGGTCCTTTGAGTTTTAACGGAGGTATTTGATGGCATGAAGGTCGTCTCCGCGGGCCATGTGGATATGGAGAAGGAAATCCTCAATCCACACCGTGGGATCTGTTGTTCTGTCGTATGATTCGATATTCACGGGTTTAAACCCTTCTGGGAATTCATGCTCCATTACTTCTTCAGTGAAGCAGAGTGGGTGTGCGGCGCCTCTATATTGGGCCACGTCACGATGTAGCTTATATGGAGTCCATCTGCGGTTTTCGGCCCGGTCATGACTAGACTTGTCACGTCCGAATAGGTAGCCGTCGTTGCGCGTCGAGGCACGTCCTCGCGATCCGTAGATCGATTTGGTATGTTCTTCTCTACTGTACAGGTCCTGGCGAGGGTCGTATGTATGATCCCGAGCTGTTTTATCTCTGTTTTTTCTTTGGGTTGAGGCAGGCTGTTGTTCGGCTCGAGCTACCGCTTTATCCCGACCGCATGGTGGTCGGTTAACCACATTGTCCCGACCGTGTGGTACAGGTTCCGGCGCCTCCTCATCGAACTGAGGTAGCAATCTGCGCTTCAGGTAACCCTTGGTTGTGCACTTGAGGTTGTATTCTTCGTCTATTAGGATGTCTGTCCATCTATCATTGAGCAGGTCTTGGCCAGCTTGGAGCTGCTACTGCTTCTTTTTCAGGCTCCTTGCAGTGGCCAATAGCCGGCGTTTAAAGTGCTCCTGCTCGAGAGGTTCCTCAGGCACGATGAAATCCTCATCGCCGAGGCTCTCCTCATCCTCGGAGAGCCGAAGATAATTACTGTCCTCCGAGTCTTCATGTATGGCCTGTTCATCAGGGCTATCGTGCCCGTCTTCCCGTTCATCCTGTTCGGACGTTGCCTCAACAGGGTCTTCATTGTCTCCGGCATCGTCCGGGGTGTTGTTTTCTCCGGTGCCGGCGTTGCTGTCTTTTGCATGACGTGACTTAGAGCGGCGGCGCTGATGCCGGCATCTAGGCTGTGTCTCAGAAGGTTTATCCTCGACCGGATCATCTTTGTCATCGTCGTTAGTTTCTTTAGGTGTATCCACCATGTATACGTCATATGAAGAAGTGGCCGTCCAATGTCCGGTAAACGATGGGTTTTGGCCCTGCTCCTCATCGGCATCGTCGTCTATACCGTCGAGGTCTTCGGAGCCGTAATCGAGCACGTCGGTTAAGTCCTCGACAGTGGCTATGGAGTGGGTGGCGGGTGGTAAGAAAAATTCTCCATCATCAGCCCCTATTTCGAACCGGATATAATTCGGTTGTAAGTCCTCCGCCAAGGACAAGTTCTTTAATGAGTTTAGCATGTCGCCCAAGGACGGGTGCTGGAAGATGTCTGCGGCACTGAATTTGAAGATCGATAAACGATTAGGTTCGGCATACGTGGACTCACATGGTTCAGAACTTACACCCAGAGATGAGTCTGGGGTTCCGGTGACACAAATATTGTGTGAGTTTAAGTCCATGTGCAGCTCCAACATCGGGGAATCTGTGGCCTCCGTGGTGGGGTTGAACCACCAGTCCTTAGATGGCGCCGTATGCTCCGGATCTAAGGCCAGAGCAGTTACAGGAGCTATCTCCTGAATGTGGTCCGATGACAGATTTAGGTCATGTTCATCAAGGTGACCAGGAGCGGTCGCCGCGGTTTCGAATCCAACGAAGATCAAATCTCCATGGATGTCTGCGACGTAGTTCAAGCTCCCAAATCTGACATGATGGCCAGGGGCGTAGCTATCGATCTGCTCTAGATGGCCAAACGAGTTGGCCCGCAGTGCGACGCCGCCGAACATGAAAATCTGTCCGGGAAGGAAGGTTTCTCCTTGGACAGCGTCATTGTTGCCGATTGAAGGGACCATCGAACCTTTTGAGGATGGCACAGTGGAACTCTCAATGAAAGCACCAATGTCGGTGTCAAAACCGGTGGAACTCAGGTAGGGGGTCTCGAACTGTGCGTCTTAGGTCGATGGTAACAGGAGACAGGGGACATGATGTTTACCCAGGTTCGGGCCCTCTCTATGGAGGTAATACCCTACGTCATGCTTGATTGATATTGATGAATATGAGTATTACAAGAGTTGATCTCCCTCGAGATCGTAATGGCTAAATCCTAGAGGCCTAGCTTGTATGGCTATGGTAATGAATATCTATCTCCCCCTCCCCTCCGGACTAAGTCCTCCAGTTTATATAAGACACCGGGAGGATCTAGGGTTACACAAGATCGGTTACAAAGAAAGGAATCTACTTATTTGGTCACCAAGCTTGCCTTCCACGCCAAGGAGAGTCCCATCCAGACACGGGTGTAGTCTTCGGTCTTCGTGTTCTTCACAACCCATCAGTCCGGCCCATAGCTAACAGGTCGGACACCCGAGGACCCCTTAGTCCAGGACTCCCTCACCCACTAAGCTAGATGAAGCATTTCTGGAGCCTGGGTGGATTCAAGCGATGCAAGAGGAATTACATCAGTTCGATCTCAACAATGTGTGGGAACTTGTCAAGCGACCAGACCCTCGCAAGCACAATATCATCAGCACAAAATGGATCTACCGCAACAAGCAAGATGAAAATGGCCTTGTGGTGAGGAATAAGGCATGGCTTGTAGCTCAAGGCTACACACAGGTTGAAGGAATTGATTTCGATGAAACTTTTGCACCTGTTGCTAGACTTGAGGTTATTCGCACATTACTTGCTTATGCTAACCATCATAATATCATCTTATATCAAATGGATGTGAAAAGTGCATTCCTCAATGGTAAGCTTGAGGAAGAAGTATATGTTGCTCAACCCCCAGGTTTTGAGGATCCAAAGCATCCCAACAAAGTCTTCAGACTCAATAAGGCCCTCTATTGCCTCAAGCAGGCCCCTCGGGCGTGGTATGACACTTCGAAGGAATTCCTCATGAAGAAAGGCATCAAACCCGGTTCACTTGACCCAACTCTTTGTTGGAATATGCCCTAGAGGCAATAATAAAATGGTTATTATTATATTTCCTTGTTCATAATAATTGTCTATTGTTCATGCTATAATTGTGTTATCCGGAAATCGTGATACATGTGTGAATAGATAGACCACAACATGTCCCTAGTAAGCCTCTAGTTGACTAGCTCATTGATTAATAGATGGTTACAGTTTCCTGACCATGGACATTGGATGTCATTGATAACGGGATCACATCATTAGGAGAATGATGTGATGGACAAGACCCAATCCTAAGCCTAGCACAAGATCGCGTAGTTCGTCTGCTAGAGCTTTTCTAATGTCAGTATCATTTCCTTAGACCATGAAATTATGCAACTCCCGGATACCGTAGGAGTGCTTTGGGTGTGCCAAACGTCACAACGTAACTGGGTGGCTATAAAGGTACACTATGGGTATCTCCGAAAGTGTCTGTTGGGTTGGCACGAATCGAGACTGGGATTTGTCACTCTGTATGACGGAAAGGTATCTATGGGCCCACTCGGTAAGACATCATCGTAATGAGCTCAATGTGACTAAGGGGTTGGTCACGGGATGATGTGTTATGGAACGAGTAAAGGGACTTGCCGTAACGAGATTGAACGAGGTATCGATATACCGACGATCGAATCTCGGGAAAGTAACGTACCGATTGACAAAGGGAATTGTATACGGGATTGCTTGAATCCTCGACATCGTGGTTCATCCGATGATATCATCATGGAACATGTGGGAGCCAACATGGGTATCCAGATCCCGCTGTTGGTTATTGGTCGGAGAGTTGTCTCGGTCATGTCTGCATGGTTCCCGAACCCGTAGGGTCTACACACTTAAGGTTCGATGATGCTAGGGTTATTAGGAAGATTTGTATGTGATGACCGAATGTTGTTCGGAGTCCCGGATGAGATCCGGGACGTCATGAGGAGTTCTGGAATAGTCCGGAGGTGAAGATTTATATATGGGAAGTCATCATACGGTCACCAGAAATATTCGGGGGTATGCCGGTATTGTACCGGGACCATCAGAGGGGTTCCGGGGGTCCACCGGGAGGGTCCACCTGCCCCGGAGGGCCTTATGGGCTGTAGGTGGAAGGGAACCAGCCCCTAGTGGGTTGGGCGCCATCCCACCCTAGGGCCCATGCGCCTAGGGTTTGGGGGGAACCCTAAAGGGGGGCGCCACCCTTGCTTGGGGGGCAAGCCCCCTCCCCCTTGGCCGCCGCCCCCCTCTAGATCTCATCTAGAGGGGCCGGCCCCCCTTCCCCCTTCTCCCTATAAATAGAGGGGCGAGGGGAGGGCAGCAGCACCACATCCAAGGCGCAGCCCCTCCCCTCCCCAACACCTCTCCTCCTCCGCGTGAGCTTGGCGAAGCCCTGCCGGAGAACTGTCACTCCATCACCACCACGCCGTCGTGCTGCTGTTGGAGCCTTCTTCCTCAACCTCTCCCTCCTCCTTGCTGGATCGAGGCGCGGGAGACGTCACCGGGTTGCACGTGTGTTGAACGCGGAGGCGCCGTTGTTCGGTGCTTAGATCGGATTCGGCCGCGATTTGAATCGCTACGTGTACGACTCCTCCAACTGCGTTCTTGCAACGCTTCCGACTCGCGATCTTCAAGGGTATGAAGATGCACTCCCTTCTCTCTCATTGCCAGTTACTCCATAGATTGATCTTGGTGATGCGTAGAAAAATTTTAATTTCTGCAATGATACCCAACAGTGGCATCATGAGCTAGGTCTATGCGTCGTTTCTATGCACGAGTAGAACACAAGTTGTTGTGGGCGTCAATTTTGTCAATTTACTTGCCGTTACTAGTCTTATCTTGATTCGGCGACATCGTGGGATGAAGCGGCCCGGACCGACCTTACACGTACGCCTACGTGAGACTGGTTCCACCGACTGACATGGACTAGTTGCATAAGGTGGTTAGCGGGTGTCTGTCTCTCCCACTTTAGTCGGATCGGATTCGATGAAAAGGGTCCTTATGAAGGGTAAGTAGAAATTGGCATATCACGTTGTGGTTTTGGCGTAGGTAAGAAACGTTCTTGCTAGAAACCTATAGGAGCCACGTAAAAACTTGCAACAACAATTAGAGGACGTCTAACTTGTTCTTGCAGCATATGTCCTGTGATGTGATATGGCCAAAAGGATGTGATGAATGATATATGTGATGTATGAGATTGATCATGTTCTTGTAATAGGAATCACGGCTTGCATGTCAATGAGTATGACAACCGGCAGGAGCCATAGGAGTTGTCTTAATTTATTTATGACTTGCGTGTCAACATAAACATCATGTAATTACTTTACTTTATCGCTAACTATTAGCCATAGTAGTAGAAGTAATAGTTGGCGAGAAAACTTCATGAAGACACGATGATGGAGATCATGATGATGGAGGTCATGGTGTCATGCCGGTGACAACGATGATCATGGCGCCCCGAAGATGGATATCAAAAGGAGCAAAATGATATTGGCCATATCATGTCACTATTTGATTACATGTGATGTTTATCATGTTTTACATCTTATTTTCTTAGAACGACGGTAGAATAAATAAGATGATCCCTCGCAATAATTTCAAGAAAGTGTTCCCCCTAACTGTGCACCGTTGCTAAGGTCCGTTGTTCCGAAGCACCACGTGATGATCGGTGTGATAGGTTCTAATGTTCGCATACAACGGGTGTAAGCCAGATTTACACACGCAATACAGTTAGGTTGACTTGACGAGCCTAGCATGTACAGACATGGCCTCGGAACACGGAAGACCGAAAGGTCGAACATGAGTCGTATAGAAGATATGATCAACATGAAGATGTTCACCGATGATGACTAGTCCGTCTCACGTGATGATCGGACACGGCCTAGTTGACTCGGATCATGTATCACTTAGATGACTAGAGGGATGTCTATCTGAGTGGGAGTTCATTAAATAATTTGATTAGACGAACTTAATTATCATGAACATAGTCTAAAAATCTTTGCAATATGTCTTGTAGATCAAATAGCCCACGCTAATGTTGCCCTCAACTTTGACGCGTTCCTAGAGAAAACCAAGCTGAAAGACGATGGCAGCAACTACATGGACTGGGTCCGTAACCTGAGGATTATCCTCATAGCTGCCAAGAAATCATATGTCCTTGATGCACCGCTAGGTGAAGCACCTATTTTCCCAGCAGATCAAGACTTTATGAACGCCTGGCAGACGCGCAGTGATGATTACTCCCTGGTTCAGTGTGGCATGCTTTACAGCTTAGAACCGGGGCTCCAAAAGCGTTTTGAGCAACACGGAGCATATGAGATGTTCCAAGAGCTTAAAATGGTCTTCCAAGCTCATGCCCGGGTTGAGAGATATGAAGTCTCCGACAATTTCTATAGTTGTAAGATGGAGGAGAATAGTTCCGTCATCGAGCACATACTCAAAATGTCTGGGTTGCACAACCGCTTTCTCAGCTGGGAGTTAACCTCCCGGATGATGCGGTCGTTGACAGAATCCTTCAGTCGCTCCCACCTAGCTACAAGAGCTTTGTGACGAACTTCAATATGTAGGGGATGGAAAAGACCATTCCTGAGGTATATTCAATGTTGAAATCAGCGGAGGTGGAAATCAAAAAGGAACATCAAGTGTTGATGGTGAATAAAACCACTAAGTTCAAGAAAGGCAAGGGTAAACAGAACTTCAAGAAGGACAGCAAGGGAGTTGCCGCGCCCGGTAAGCAAGCTGCCGAGAAGAAGACAAAGAATGGACCCAAGCCTGAGACTGAGTGCTTTTATTGCAAGGGAAACGGTCACTGGAAGCGTAACTGCCCCAAGTACTTAGCAGATAAGAAGGCCGGCAATGTCAAAGGTATATGTGATATACATGTTATTGATGTGTACCTAACCAGCGCTCGTAGTACCTCCTGGGTATTTGATACCGGTGCGGTTGCTCATATTTGTAACTCAAAATAGGAGCTGCAGAATAAACGGAGACTGGCGAAGGACGAGGTGACGATGCGCGTCGGGAATGGTTCCAAGGTCGATGTGATCGCCGTCGGCACGCTACCTCTACATTTACCTACGGGATTAGTTTTAAACCTCAATAATTGTTATTTAGTACTAGCTTTGAGCATGAACATTGTATCTGGATCTCGTTTAATGCGAGATGGCTACTCATTTAAATCTGCGAATAATGGTTGTTCTATTTATATGAGAGACATGTTTTATGGTCAGCCCCCGCTGGTCAATGGTTTATTCTTATTTAATCTCAAACGTGATATTACACATATTCATAGTGTGAATGCCAAAAGATGTAAGGTTGATAATGATAGTCCCACATACTTGTGGCACTGCCGCCTTGGTCACATTGGTGTCAAATGCATGAAGAAACTCCATGCAGATGGACTTTTGGAGTCTCTTGATTATGAATCATTTGACACGTGCGAACCATGCCTCATGGGCAAAATGACCAAGACTCCGTTCTCCGGAACAATGGAGCGAGCAACCAACTTATTGGAAATCATACATACTGATGTGTGCGGTCCAATGAGTGTTGAGGCTCGCGGAGGCTATCGTTATGTTCTCACCCTCACTGATGACTTGAGTAGATATGGGTATGTCTACTTAATGAAACACAAGTCTGAGACCTTTGAAAAGTTTAAGGAATTTCAGAGTGAGGTTGAGAATCAACGTGACAGGAAAATCAAGTTCTTACGATCAAATCGTGGGGGGGAATATTTGAGTCATGAATTTGGCACGCACTTAAGGAAATGCGGAATTGTTCCACAACTCATGCCGCCTGGAACCCCTCAGTGTAATGGTGTGTCCGAACGTCATAATCGCACTCTATTGGATATGGTACGATCTATGATGTCTCTTGCCGATCTACCGTTGTCATTTTGGGGTTATGCTATAGAGACTGCCGCATTCACTTTAAATAGGGCTCCGTCAAATTTCGTTGAGACGACACCATGTGAATTGTGGTTTGGTAAGAAACCTAAGCTGTCATTTCTGAAAGTTTGGGGATGCGATGCTTATGTCAAGAAACTTCAACCTAAAAAGCTCGAACCCAAATCGGAAAAATGCGTCTTCATAGGATACCCTAAGGAAACTATTGGGTATACCTTATACCTCAGATCCGAAGGCAAGATCTTTGTTGCCAAGAATGGATCCTTTCTAGAGAAAGAGTTTCTCTCAAAAGAAGTAAGTGGGAGGAAAGTAGAACTTGATGAAGTATTACCTCTTGAACCGGAGAGTGGCGCAGCTCAAGAAAATGTTTCGGAGGTGCCTGCACCAACTAGAGAGGAAGTTAATGATGATGATCATGAAACTTCAGATCATGTTGCTACTGAACTTCGTAGGTCCACAAGGACACGTTCCGCACCAGAGTGGTACGACAACCCTGTCCTGGAAATCATGTTGTTAGACAATGGTGAACCTTCAAACTATGAAGAAGCAATGGCGGGCCCAGATTCCGACAAATGGCTGGAAGCCATGAAATCCGAGATAGGATCCATGTATGAAAACGAAGTATGGACTTTGACTGACTTGCCCGATGATCGGTGAGCCATAGAAAATAAATGGATCTTTAAGAAGAAGACAGACGCGGATGGCAATGTGACCATCTATAAGGCTCGGCTTGTCGCTAGGGGTTATCGACAAGTTCAAGGGGTTGACTACGATGAGACTTTCTCACCCGTAGCGAAGCTGAAGTCTGTCCGAATCATGTTAGCAATTGCCGCATTCTATGATTATGAGATATGGCAAATGGATGTCAAAACGGCATTCCTTAATGGTTTCCTTAAGGAAAAATTGTATATGATGCAGCCAGAAGGTTTTGTCAATCCTAAGAATGCTGACAAGGTGTGCAAGCTCCAACGCTCAATCTATGGGCTGGTGCAAGCATTTCGGAGTTGGAACATTCAATTTGATGAGATGATCAAAGCGTTTGGGTTTACGCAGACTTGTGGAGAAGCCTGTGTTTACAAGAAAGTGAGTGGGAGCTCTGTAGCATTTCTCATATTATATGTGGATGGCATACTATTGATGAGAAATGATATAGAATTCTTGGAAAGCATAAAAGCCTACTTGAACAAGTGTTTTTCAATGAAGGATCTTAGAGAAGCTGCTTATATATTAGGCATCAAGATCTATAGATATAGATCGAGATGCCTCATTGGTCTTTCACAAAGTACGTACCTTGACAAGATATTGAAGAAGTTCAATATGGGTCAGTCCAAGAAGGGGTTCTTGCCTGTATTGCAAGGTATGAGATTGAGCACGGCTCAATGTCCGACCACAGCAGAAGATAGAGAAAAGATGAGTGTCGTACCCTATGCCTCGGCCATAGGGTCTATTATGTATGCCATGCTGTGTACCAGACCTGATGTAAACCTTGTCGTAAGTTTGGTAGGAAGGTACCAAAGTAATCCCGGCATGGAACACTGGACGGCGGTCAAGAATATCCTTAAGTACCTGAAAAGGACTAAGGATATGTTTCTCGTTTATGGAGGTGACGAAGAGCTCATCGTAAAGGGTTACGTCGATTCTAGCTTCGACACAGATCTGGATGACTCCAAGTCACAAACCGGATACGTGTATATTTTGAATGGTGGGGCAGTCAGCTGGTGTAGTTGCAAGCAAAGCGTCGTGGCGGGATCTACATGTGAAGCAGGGTACATGGCAGCCTCGGAGGCAGCACAAGAAGCAATCTGGATGAAGGAGTTCATTACCGACCTACGAGTTATTCCCAATGCGTCGGGCCTGATGACTCTCTTCTGTGACAACACTGGAGCTATTTCCATTGCCAAGGAGCCGAGGTTTCACAGGAAGACCAGGCATATCAAGCGTTGCTTCAACTCCATTCGTGAAAATGTTCAAAATGGAGACATAGATATTTGTAGAGTGCATATGGACCTGAATATCGCAGATCCGTTGACTAAACCTCTTCCTCGAGCAAAACATGATCAACACCAGAACTCTATGGGTGTTGGATTCATCACATTGTAACTAGATTATTGACTCTAGTGCAAGTGGGAGACTGTTGGAAATATGCCCTAGAGGCAATAATAAAATGGTTATTATTATATTTCCTTGTTCATAATAATTGTCTATTGTTCATGCTATAATTGTGTTATCCAGAAATCGTAATACATGTGTGAATACATAGACCACGACATGTCCCTAGTAAGCCTCTAGTTGACTAGCTCGTTGATCAATAGATGGTTACAGTTTCCTGACCATGGACATTGGATGTCATTGATAACGGGATCACATCATTAGGAGAATGATGTGATGGACAAGACCCAATCCTAAGCCTAGCACAAGATCGTGTAGTTCGTCTGCTAGAGCTTTTCTAATGTCAGTATCATTTCCTTAGACCATGAGATTGTGCAACTCCCGGATAGCGTAGGAGTGCTTTGCGTGTGCCAAACATCACAACGTAACTGGGTGGCTATAAAGGTACACTACGGGTATCTCCAAAAGTGTCTGTTGGGTTGGCACGAATCGAGACTGGGATTTGTCACTCCGTATGACGGAAAGGTATCTCTGGGCCCACTCGGTAAGACATCATCATAATGAGCTCAACGTGACTAAGGGGTTGGTCACGGGATGATGTGTTATGGAATGAGTAAAGAGACTTGCCGTAACGAGATTGAACGAGGTATCGGTATACCGACCATCGAATCTCGGGCAAGTAACGTACCGATTGACAAAGGGAATTGTATACGGGATTGCTTGAATCCTCGACATCGTGGTTCATCCGATGAGATCATCGTGGAACATGTGGGAGCCAACATGGGTATCCAGATCCCGCTATTGTTTATTGGCCGGAGAGTTGTCTCGTCATGTCTGCATGGTTCCCGAACCCATAGGGTCTACACACTTAAGGTTTGATGATGCTAGGGTTATTAGGAAGTTTTGTATGTGATTAATGAATGTTGTTAGGAGTCCCGGATGAGATCCCGGACATCACGAGGAGTTCCGGAATAGTCCGGATGTGAAGATTTATATATGGGAAGTCATCATACGGTCACCGGAAATATTCGGGGGTATGTCGGTATTGTACCGGGACCACCGGAGGGGTTCCGGGGGTCCACCGGGAGGGTCCACCTGCCCCGGAGGGCCTTATGGGCTGTAGGTGGAAGGGAACCAGCCCCTAGTGGGCTGGGCGCCATCCTACCCTAGGGCCCATGCGCCTAGGGTTTGGGGGGAACCCTAAAGGGGGGCGCCACTCTTGCTTGGGGGGCAAGCCCCCTCCCCCTTGGCCGCCCCCCCCCCTCTAGATCTCATCTAGAGGGGCCGGCCCCCCTTCCCCCTTCTCCCTATAAATAGAGGGGCGAGGGGAGGGCAGCAGCACCACATCCAAGGCGCAGCCCCTCCCCTCCCCAACACCTCTCCTCCTCCGCGTGAGCTTGGCGAAGCCCTGTCGGAGAAGTGCCACTCCATCACCACCACGTCGTCGTGCTGCTGTTGGAGCCTTCTTCCTCAACCTCTCCCTCCTCCTTGCTGGATCAAGGCGCGGGAGACGTCACCGGGCTGCACGTGTGTTGAACGTGGAGGCGTCGTTGTTCGGTGCTTAGATCGGATTCGGCCGCGATCTGAATCGCTACGTGTACGACTCCTCCAACCGCGTTCCTGCAACGCTTCCGACTCGCGATCTTCAAGGGTATGAAGATGCACTCCCTTCTCTCTCATTGCTAGTTACTCCATAGATTGATCTTGGTGATGCGTAGAATTTTTTTAATTTCTGCAACGATACCAACACTCTTTTCACCAAAGCTTATGATGATGAATTATTCGTGTGTCAAATATATGTTGATGATATCATTTTTGGCTATACTGGCCAACGTTACAGTGATCAATTTGCCTATATGATGAGTGAAGAATATCAAATGTCCATGATGGGAGAATTTAAATTCTTCTTAGGTCTTTAGATTCGTCAACAACGAAATGGTATCTTCATATCTCAGGAGAAATACCTCAAGGATGTGTTGAGGAAATTCGGCATGCAAGATTGCAAAGGCGTCAAAATCCCTATGCCCACAAATGGCCATCTATGCACTGATGAAAATGGTATTGACTTCAATCAAAAGGTATACCGCTCCATGATTGGCTCTTTATTGTATTTATGTGCATCTAGGCCAGATATTATGCTTAGTGTTTGCATGTGTGCCCGTTTTCAAGCTACACCGAAGGAATCACACCATAAGACTGTGAAGCATATTCTTCGATATCTAGTTCACACTCCAACACTTGGATTATGGTATCCCAAGGGCTCGGCTTTTGATCTCATTGGATATTCAGATTCTGACTATGTTGGTGATCGTGTGGACCGCAAGTCAGCATCAGGCACATGCCATTCCCTCGGACGATCCTTGGTCTATTGGTCTTCGAAGAAACAGAACTGCGTATCACTTTCTACTGCTGAAGCTGAGTACATTGCTTCTGGTTCGTGCTCTGCTCAATTGCTATGGATGAAGCAAACTCTCAAGGACTACGGCATCAATGTGAAGAATGTGCCACTCTATTGTGACAATGAGAGTGCTATCAAGATTGCTCATAACCCAGTTCAGCACTCGAAGACAAAGCACATTCAGATCCGTCATCATTTTCTTCGTGATCATGTGTTGAAGGGCAATATCTCCATCAAGCATGTGAAGACTGAAGAACAACTAGCCGATATCTTCACAAAGCCCTTGGATGAAAAGAGATTTAGCAAGTTGCGGTGTGAACTAAACATTTTAGAATCTTCGAATGTCCTTTGAAAAGGACACACATCCTAACACTTACACAAATTGATGACTTAGATGTGCAACACACAAAGTAACGTTTTTCTTCGATCAATGAAGACTGACCCTCTAAGTGTGAAGAATTTGATTCTCAGAGCCCTACGACAATTGTACGCGGCGTCTGAAATCAACATTCTTATACGATGGGTCACTCCACCAACAAAAGTTGAAAATCTTCAATTTGAGTTTTTCTTCAGTCTTGAAATTCCTCAGTTGATTTCGTCAACTTTGCAATGTCTTTACTCTCTCCGTTGTTTTTCTTCATTGACTATACATATTATATATGAGTTTATGTCCTCTACAACATTCACTTATAGCTATTTCTTCAAATTGATCTTTCTGCTAAGTGAATGTGATCGGACCCTTCCCCCTCTATGCTACACTCAACCCAGTCTGTTCAAAAATTCTTCATGTGTGTTCTATTTGAAACCCGTTCAAAATCTTCATTGTGTCCTTGTCAGCTGAAGATTCTGCGAGCGAAACCTTAAACTATTCTAATCTGAATTTTCGGTTGTTGCCGCCTAAACCGTTCCACATCCCACGATAATACTTATCTATTCACCCACGATCACTCACGATCTCCACCTCTCTGTATGTGGGTGACACATGTCACAAGGATGAGAAAGGGCAGGGGCACGTTCGTCCATTTTCCTCGGGCGAGCTGTTTTTCACCGTGGCTATAAATACCCCCTTCCCTTCCTCAGTCTGTTTTTACTCCGCTCGACCTCACTCCGTCGCTCAATCTCGCAAAACCTAGCGCCACCGCTACTTCCATCATCGCCGGTGAGGAAGAGCTTCGCTGCCTCGACCTCATCGCCGTCGTACTCGCGTCGGCCACAGATTTCTTCACTCCGCCGCCGCCGTAGCTGTCTTCCTCTGCCAAGTTAGGGTGTGGAAGATCTGGACTGATGAACTTCCAATCTACATTCCCAGTTCGTCGTGTTCTTCGTCAAGGGTAATTAAAAGCTACTTTTACTGCCCTTATTGATTCCAGTGATTTCTTCAAAATCTTCAAAAGGTGTTTATTCTTCAATCTTCAATCTTCACTCTAAACACCTCACACAAACATATGTTCTTGATCTATTTACCTAAGCCATATTTTTCTTCAAGATTCCTCAATCATGTGGATTTTCAATCTATACAACTCTGGAACCTAAGACAAAGAATGCTTAGTGAAATTCCTCAAGACTCATCTGGTCAAATTCCTCAAACTTGTTCTTATTTGCAAAAAACTTCTGAGAACGCATATGACCTCTCAAAATTCTTCGCACCTATACTCTGTTTACAGGTACTCATGTCCACTGATGAATCACTAGGTTCTCGTCAACTTAACTCATTTGCAGCGTTCCTCGAAGAAAGACTGCATACCTCTTCAGAGAACTCAATAGTTCAAAATCCTCAGCTGGAGAAAATGGCAGATGGCAAGAAACCTCAGAATGAAGGCAAGAAATTGGAAGTCAACACTGCCTTTGAAATCCCTGATGACATCTATGCAGGGTATTGCACTCTACATGAGGCAATTCATGGAAAGGAAACGAAGAATGAGCGCAAGGTGCGCATTCAAAAGATTGAAAAAAGATGGGCTAGAGAATGGAGGGAATATCGCTATGTCACTCCCAAGTACATGAAGAAATTCGCTGTACACCCTCCATGCCCAGGACCTCCACTGGCACCAGGCCAAGTTGCTGATCCCTCTAGCATCATACGAGGTGAGGAATTTCCCGCTGAATGGGCCAAGCATCAAGCTAAAGTGGCCAAAATGGCAAAAGATGCAGTGAAGAAATTCAATGAAGATACTGTTGCTGCCTCTACTGAGGCCTCTGCTAGCAAGTCCAAGAAGGCCATGCCAAAGAAGCTCACACATAAGCCCAGTGCTTCTTCTTCAATGCCCTCACGACCAAGCTCCTCACCTATGCCCTCACGACCCAGTTCTGTAAAGCCCTCGGGGCCAATTCCTCAAGCTGCCCCAGTTCCTCAAGCTTCAAAACCCTCAGCTCCTCTGGCAAAGTCCTCAGCACCTGTGCATATCGCCTTGTGTCAAAGGACCACGGGCAAATCAATTGCCTCAGGAGCCTCTGCAAGTTCTTCAGCTCCTCCGCATTCCTCAACAGGCCCCACATTGCTGAAGACTAAGGCCACTGTTGGACGAGGCACTAGACCAAGTCCTCACAAGAAGCAGGTCGCCTTTCAAGTACCATCCACTGATGACGAAGCTGATGATGATGAACTCGCTGAAATCATCAGAGACAGACAACAGAGGGCTGCTAGAGCCAAAGGCACAAATGTGCCATTGATGTTGGATTCCAAGCTGATCCTTGAGTATATTGATCTCTGGCACAAGGATTCTAACACACCTTTGCCCGACTTCAATCTCACTCCTGGCCAAAGTCACATGCTGACCGCATTCATTGGCGAAGAAAAGTGGAAATTTGAGAAGGCCAGGCAGTTGAAGAAAGCACAGTACAAGAAGGAGCATTTTCTGAAGAAAAATGTTGTCAACATGACAACTGATGAACTTGTGGCTATCCAAATTGAGATCAAAGGACTCAGTGATGAATTCAACGTCTACCGCGCAGACTGGCTTGGAGCCAAAGTCAGATTTATGAAGTTGGCTGAGAAATTTACTTCAAAAGCTGAATCTCCTCAGCGTGAAGCATCTGCTCAGCCCACTAAAGAACATGTCAGCACCGCTGATGAAAATCAGGCTGCTGATGAAACTGCTAGTACCAGGGCTGATGACTTCATTCCAGCCGCTGATGAAATTGCCAGGGCAACCACTAGTGTTGCACCTGAGGAACAATCCAGGCCAGCTGAGATATCAACCGCTGAGCTTGAATAAATTGAACCAACCAGGCCAACTACATCAGTTGTGCCTGAGGTGAATGAACATATTTCCTCTGCTCCTCCTACACCAACAGCAAGTCCAGTTCTTCCTTCTGCCTCAGAAACGAAGAAAACCAAGGCTGTGGAGCGAGGAGCAGTGAAGAAAAGGAAAGCATCTACTTCATCAGATTCTTCAGCACCGAAGAAGATGAAGAAATTGACAAGCTCTTTTGAGAATCCAATTGATGCTATTCCAGTTTCAAGCATGCCATTAAAGGAACTCGTTCCCTTTGGTGAGGATTATGTGATCCCTAGCGGATCTGATGAAGATGTTCCTTCTGCTGCTTCTTCAGAGCAGTTGGACGAAGAAATTAAAGCAGATAATATCCCTTCAACCTTAGTCATCTCATCGCCTATGCCTTAATTCACAGCTGAAGAGGCATGTGTTGAAGAATTGAATGAAGAAGATGAAGATGTGAACATTGGGTGCTCCACTCCAGTGCTGAATGATGATTATTGGGATAGTCAGCACCCCAACTCCCCGCTCTTCACGCCACTGCAACAAATCCCTCAGTCCCCAGTGCACACTAAAGTTCAAATGGGTTCTGCAGATCATCACTTCACTCCTTCCATTCATGAAGAAATTCCAGCCACTAGTGCTGATGTTAATGTTGATGAAGAATTGAAGACCCAGGCTGCTACTGAAGCAGAAACTGAAATTCCTCAGCCTGTGGTTCCGGAGAATGTGATTCCTGAGGCTATGATGACCTTGACTGACACTCCTCAGCCCAAGCCGAAGAATCCCTTCTCCAAGAAGCAAAAAATTCAAGGCTGATGACTTCTTTCATGAGCATGTATTCTTCACAGATTACAATCCATATGACACTGCTCGTCTGCGAAGGAAGCGCTTCTGGACTGCAAGCCAAGCCAACTTCTATTCTTCACTGCTTTTCGATAAGGACAAAGTATTTGATCATGCGCATACATGTGGACATGGAATCACTGTCTTACTTCGCACCAGTTCTCAGTGTGCTTCATGAAGCTGGGCTGCTGAACTTCTGCACCGACATCGTAGACTGGAATGAAGAGCTAATTCTTCAGTTCTACCGATGCTGCACATCACAAGAAATGCTCAAGATGTGAATTCTTGGGTGTTGGACTGGATGACCGATAACACTCACTTCAAAGCACCGACCTCTGAATTGCTTCATGCCTTGCTTGTCAGTCCTCCCCTTGAAGGTGCGCAGCTGATCTATCATGAACCTGAGCTTTTAGATCACTACATGCAAGTGCTGATGAAACCGCTGAAGCCTGGTCAAGCCCCAAGGACCAAATTCCTCGTGAAGGAATTGTTGTATGTGCCACAGACTGTCTATCGCATTCTGACCAAGACGTTGAGTCCAATCAAAGGCCACGACTCGAATGACGAAGAGGTCGCTGGCATCATGAAGAATTTGCTTTTTTAATATCATCCATGGAGTTCCAATCAACTACCATGATTTCTTCATGAGGACTCTGGCAAATGTTGCATTATCGCCTTTTGAGTTGAAGCCTTGTGCTCCTTGGATTATGAGATTCCTCAGATCAAGGTCTTTAATCAATTACAAGGCTGATTTGCAGAATCACGTCAGCTATTTGCCCCCAATTGAAGTCTTCAAGCGACTATTTCCTCATCTGATGAGAAGGGCAAGGCACCTACTGTTATCGATGAAGGCATTCGTCCATTGGATGGTCAGTTCCGCAAAGTTGCATCTTACTCCACCAATGATGACTCTGCCACTCATGACTCTACCGCCAATGCTTCAAAGCAACATCCTCAAGCCACAGCTCCAAGGGTATTGACTGATCGTGAGCTTCTCCTCAGTCTTCACCAGAAGGTCGATCGCAGCTACGAATGGGTCAAGCGTCAATTTGGTTCAATTCTTCAGAACATGACCATCACTCAGAATTCAGTGAAGAAGAACCATTACTACCTCCATGAAGTATTTGATCGCACCTGGGCTGTTATGTCTCATCTCTATGGTGAAGATGATCTCAACAAGATGGGCTTCAAGCAGGACTTTGACTGGTCTCAGCCACCTTCGAAGAATTTCAAGAAGGTTAAAGTTCCTCATTTGGTGGCCAGCTCTTATTCTTCATCGCGCGAGACGGATGAGCATGAAGATTTGGACGACACTGCGGCAGGCCCTACTTCAACAACCGACCCCAACAATGTTGGCGCTCCTCCATCGACTCAGTGCTGATATTCTTCAGGGGTGTTACTCCTCACTTTTCATCCCTTTTGGTCATTCGATGACAAAAGGGGAGAAATTTTGAGTTAGTCTTCAAGCGAGTCTATTTATATGGGCATTTTTTTTGCTAAGTTACAACTCTCGTTCTTCTGAAGATTTATTGGATCGAGTTGTAAACTTAAGTCCAATGGTGGTCTGATACTTTTGATATGTTCTTCTGCATGCTATTTCCTCATGTATAATAATGCACGCATGCTGAATTACATCAGCCATCATATTTCATCATGCATTTCAAATTCTTCATATCATATGTTAAATGCGTGTATGAATTACAAGATATAGGGGGAGATCTCCATGATTCTACTATTCAAATGTGCATTGCTTCAAAAGCAAATTCCTCACTATGCACATCTTCAGGGGGGTTCTTTTATATCTTGCAATCAAATTCCTCAATATCAGTATTTACACTTCATATGTTTATCCCCGTTGAAAACTTAACCTATATTGTCACCAATCATCAAAAAGTGGGAGATTGTAAGTGCATCTAGTGCCCCTTAGTGATTTTGGTGTACTGAAGACTTATAGATTAAGGGACTAATGGGTTTGTGAGTGTACATAGGACTATAAGTCTATGCGGAGTTTGATATTTACAAAGAAAGTCGACCCCTAAAAATGAATGTCTTCAACTGAAGACATTGGATTTCTGAAGACTTTCTGAAGACTTTGAAAGTGAAGAAATTGGTGTGACCGTGAAGACTTGATATTCATGTGAGGAACATGAAGCGTGAAGACTTTTGTTTTCGTAGTTTCATTTTCTCTTTCTTAAGTCATAGAAAACACCGTACTGTTAAAGGGGGTCGAGGTAAAACTAATGAAAACTTTCCAGGTGATGCTCATCTCAAAATTCTACACCTACCAATCCCTTTGAGTGAAGCCATTGAAAATCTCATACAGTTCAGTCAATTTCTTTAGTGACAGAGACGAAGATCTTCTGGTCTCTGAGGAATTTGTCCTGACTGAGGAGTTAGGAATTCGCCAATGCGGATTGCCTACAAGTGAGGAACATGATAGCCCTGAGAAATTTGAATCTCAAATTTCTGACCGTTGTTGTGCTATGCGTCAGCTGTCCCAAAATATCTTATCCACCTAACGGTCATATCATTGAAGGGCATTTATGTCTTATCATGTCGGGCTGGTCCCTAGGCTATAAATAACCGCCCCCTACAATCACTAGCTGGTTGGCTGCTCCGCGAGAAACTGACACTTGTCATTGAGAGCATCCCATCCTCCGAGGACTTTGAGTAAAAATTATCAAAAGAGAGAAAAACACAAAACCCCAAACCAAACACCTACAAACCCAAAGTGATTGAGCATCACTGAAGAGATTGTTCTTGTGTGGAACCGACGCTTGTTACTTTTGAGGATTGTGCATCCTCGAGACGTTTAGGCGTCATGGTCTAGAGCATCCAAGAGGAAATTGTGGATCGACAAGTGACCGAGTTTGTGAAGGTTTGGAAGTCACCTGAAGACTTACCATGAGTGTTTGGACGAGGTCTGTGTGACCTTAGTTCAAGGAGAATACGGTGATGACTGTGTGTCCGGAACTGTGTGTCCTCAGGTTTAAATACCTAGCCGCTCTAACTAGACGTACAACTGTCACAGCAGTTGGAACTGGTCTATCAAATCTTTGTCTTCACCGAGCTAACCGGTTCTATTTCCTCAACCCTTTCATTCCTTTATTACTGTGTTGTGTACCTGTTCATATCTGTTTGAAGACTTTGATTGAAGACATTCTCAATTTCCTTAGTTCAATTTCTTCAGTCTGTTTGTCTTCATTCTGTTTTATCATGTGCTTACGCTTTCTGTACTCTGTGTTTGTTTTCTATTCATCATGATGTCCATGCTTATGTTATGTCATGTCTGCATCTGAGTACTTATTCCGCTGCAAGTAGTTCTTCGCTTAGAAATTTCCCCATCCTGAAATTCGTCAGTAAAGAATTCATAAACATCGCCTATTCACCCCCCTGTAGTCGACTTAACGCACTTTCATGAACCAAGTCTAAAATTGTATAGCTTAATCGAACGGAAGCAAATTAGAGAACATACTAAATTAAAATAATTAAATGACAAAGCTCCTTGAGAAATTATTGACCCAGTTAAAATTGGATGACCCAATTTCAAATTGAAGACCTCAATTGATTATGAGCCCGCCCTTGAAAATTAGGAAGCGTGGTGTATGTAATATGATTCCGAGAAAAATAGATGTTATGAAGACTAGTATGTTTCTTTAGATTATGAGAGGGTGCACAATACTAATGTGTTTTACAAAGTGGTTGTTGCTGATTAATTTATGAGATCGTCGATCTAGTCAAAATCATGATCAAATCTAAACTTAATATCTCAACTAAATGAGAGAGCTCGTTAAGAAATAGCTGATCTAGTTAAGATCATGAATCAAATTTAAAATTGAACACCTCATTTTAAATGGGTGGGCTCCAAAATTAGGAAACACGGTGAATTAGATGATTCAAAAAAAAAAGATGCTATGATAAATCATGTGTTTTCTAGTGGGTTCATGGAACTGATATGTTTTTACAGGCTCGTTCCTGTTGATTAATTGTTGATAGAGTCAAAATCATGAATCAAATCTAATATTAAGCACCTCAAATGAAAGAGAGAAGCCTTTAAGAAATAGTTGACCCGATAAAAATCATGAACCAAATTCAAATTAAAAATCTCAACTGAATGGATGGGAGGGCTTCAAAATCAAGAAGCATAGTGAATTAGATGATGATAAGACATCTCAATCCTACGTTTTCCGTTTCTAATCTAGAGCCTTCGAGATGAAAAAAACGTGGAATCAACGCTTGGCATCTGACGGCAAGGAGCAACCCAAGTTTTCATATCCAACGGCTTCAGATAGCAGTATCCCACTCCCCCGGCCGTCACCGAACATACCGTTAACCATTTCGTAGCGGAAGCGGGACCAATAAAACCCTTGCCTCCGCCGAACTACGGTGCGGCGGTCCCGGGATGGCGGCGCCGGCAGAACCCGGTGGAATCGAGGGCTACCTCGGCCTCCGCGACGTGCGGGTCGAGCTGGACCTGGGTAAGGCCCGAGGCGGGGGAGAAGGAGGCGAGGGCGCGGGGGGAGGATTCGCCGTCTGCTTCTGGCTCTACCTCTCCGGCTCCGCGAGGCCTTCCCCGGTTATCCTTCACCAGGTTCGACTAGATTCGAGTCATTTGGTTGTTCCCCAGTTTTAGGAGATCGTTAGGCGTTACGTTGCTGTAGGAATTTTGATTTTCTGACTTGTGAGTGCGCGCGAAGAGCGGATTCTGTCTTTTTTGGGGGAGGGGAGTTTCTCGGTCTGCTGTAACGCGTGCTTATGGTTGTCCCGTGGATACTACATCCTGCAATTGGTAGGTGGTTGGTGCATTTACATTATACTAGGATTCATCAGTCGGTCCATGTGATGGGTTCACAGGCCCATCCTGTGGCACACTGAGCAGTATGGCAAAAATCTTGATAGGACCATTAAGAATGGGTGCTGCTATACATCTCTTTTTAATCGAGAGACTAGCCAGGACTGGCCCTTGGCAGCATATATTTTAGTAAAAGAAACAACCCTGAGCACCTCCCGGACTCCAGGGCTCAAACATGGGCGGGCTGATCGCGCACTCGCACGCCTTACCAACGGTTATCACATCTCTTTTTTACCGCGGGAAGTTTTGTAGTAATTTATTTAGGATGGACATCTCTTTTTTAGCGCGGGAAGTTTCGTAGTAATTTATTTAGGATGGGTGCAATAAGAATGTTTTTTGTTCGGCGATTAGACCTGAAATGCAATCCTAGGTTTCCATGTGTAGCCTGCCAAGACTTGTATTGAACTGATAGAAATTTGATTTTGTGATTGCGCACGAGGAGCAAATTATACCTTAGGGAGGGGAGTTTATCGGTCTGCTGTGACGCGTGCTTATGGTTGTGCTGTGGATGCTGCAGCCTGCAATTGGTAGGTCGTTGGTGCATTTCAATTATACGGATTCATTGGTCGATCTGTGTGAGAGGTTGGCCCCCGTTATGTCGCACACTGAGCAGTATGCAAAATCTTCATTGGGCCATTAGGAATGGGTTCTACATCTCTTTTTAATCGAGACAAGTCAGGACTAGCCCTTGGCGGCACATTTTAATATTAGAAATAACCCTGAGCACCTCGGGGAGTCCGAGACTCAAACTTGGGCGGGCTGGTTGTGCACTTGCACGCCTTGCCAACGGAGCGATACTCTGTTCTCGTCACATCTCTTTTTTGGATGGGTGTAAGAAGATTTTTTTTTTGTTCGGCGATAAGAACTAAACTGCAATTCTAGGTTTCCATGTGTACTTCTCCCAAGATTTGTATTGAACTGATGGGAATTCTCAATTTTTTGCAGATAACTGCAGGAGATGGCAATAAGTTGCCATTTCTTGCTTTAAGTGAAGGAAATAAGCTGCTTCTCTTCCCATTGCTGAGTTTGCACAAGCAAGCTCCTAGTTCCTCTAATTCCTCTCCATGGACTGACACGACCTATATATCGGCTGTAAATGAATGCCCTCTTGAGCACTGGATACACATTGGATGCGAGGTATGCTGCAAGCATGAATGTCTGTAACATGCCTTTTGTGTTGCTGAATATCCTTGGATTGGTTGAGTCAGCAGAAGTATCCATTTAATGTTTTTCCACACTTCCTATTTTTCTCCTGCATATACTTGTTTTTCACTTATGTGCAACACACTGACAGGCTCCAAATGGCAATCTTCCTTTACGTTTACAACCATTGCTTTATTTAATATGTTTTGCAAAACTGTGCCCCCATGTCAGGTTACTGAAAATGTTATGCGCCTTCACATTGATGGCGATCTAGTTGCCGAGGCTCATCTTTGTTCACTATCTAGCCAGCTAGACAATCAAGATGATGCATACCAAGTTTGCTTACTTGGAAACAATGGCAAGGTCGACGGCTATGTCTACAATGTCCAAGTGCTATCTATGCTAGGAGCCATACAGGAGCAATACACAGAGGTGATGCAGCTTAGCTAATAGTAAGACATTATTTTTTTCTTCTTCTGTAAAGGTGAAAACTTACAATTATTTTTTGCAGAATCCACCGTCTAAGCTATCTATTGACTACTCGTGCTGCGACGGAATTGAGGAAGGCGATGATGGCATTTGGTGCATTGTCGGTGGGAAGGTAGACCAAATTCCGTCTCCTGGCACAAACTATTTATCCTATCTTTATTTCAACTATTTTACGCACAGCAAGAAATGTTTCTGCATTTCTATTATGTTTAACCTGTAAAAATGTGAAAGATAACCTGAGAGCTGCAGTGAGTTGCAGAAGATAATGCTGAGCTATGTTTATTCTATGTACAAATCACATAATATTCTAAATAACCCTGACTGTTGTTTTAATGGTCGAAATTGGTTTCTGTAGGCTTCTTGTCGGAGGAACTTCATGTTGGAAGTAGTACTAACGAACGCTTTTGGTGAACATATGAACAAGGATACACAGGTTTTTGATTATCTTCTTTTTGGTACATTTTAGCAAGTGTGCTACTTGTTTGTTTGCTGACTTAAGAAATGAATCGTCTTCTAGATTGTTGCTTCACTTGTCTATGCTGACAATGGAGCATTAGTCGAGAAATCAAGGGATGATGCAGAACCTCCCCTACTGATTGCTTGCGAAGGACTTGAATACCCAGCTGAAAGCAGGCCTCTTCCAATTCTTCGTGGGCGTGCACTATTTAAGCTCAAGATATCTCAGGTGGGTTTCTCCATATGCTGAATTCCTACAAATATTGATTGCTTCAGTTTGGTTATTGCTCTGTAGCAGCAACATAGTGGTATGAGGCCGTATCTGTAACACTGCAGCCATTGTGATCCTGAAGCAGACTGCTACACAATGCTCCATCTTAGTTAAACGCTTTACAATAGCATCTTGTTTTGCACCCCCCCCCCCCAGTTTTCCAGCAGGAAGGAAAAAAAAAGGTTGCTATTTATGCCATGTGCCTTGAATATTTTGTTCATTAAATTCACTTGAGTTAAAGGTGTAACAAAATGTTCGGCAACTTGAATCTGAAATACATATCTGCCAAAAAGAAAGAAAAGGCTGAAATGTCTATAGAAGCTTTCGTTGTGGCCCAGTATGGCCCTGGATTTGCGCAGGTGCTATATAGTATGTACAAGTGAAGGCTTATACTGTCAGAAGTACCATGTTTGTCTCAATGAACCTACATATACGATTTTATGATTTTTTTAACTGGATTTTATGCTATGATTTTGCTTGGTTGATCTTCGTTCATGACATTTGATCCAATTGTTGCAGCTCTCTTCTAAATGTGACAATAAGCTGTTCCGCGTTTATTTCTCAACACTTCACACACGCAAATATCCTTTTCTGGAGGCATCTTCCAAGCCAATTCGCTGTATATCCCGAGGCCGCCCCAGCCGTCCATTGAGTGCTGCAAAGCGGACAAGTTCTGCAACAGTCGATGAAATTCATTTGTTTAACAATGGACAAGGTCTTGATCGTGATGGCAAAGCAAATTCTTGCTCACTGTCTCATGATCAAAGTTCAGTGGCGTGTTTGCATCCATCCAAGTTTCTCAAGGTAGAAGGCGATGGAACAGAGACTCACAAAATGGTATCCCAGGTAGTCAATCTGCTAGATTGTGGTACTTCTGAAATTGTGCTTAATTTCACTTGAACTTCGTAGTTAATGGTTTGTTTGCAGAGTAAGCAGGCTAGAAAGATGGTAGTGGAAGCACAAAGTGTCAGAACTGAATCTACGATGTCAGACTCCGACAGCATTGATGCGAGAAGTTCTTGGAGTGGATCAGATAAGGATGAAGCTGAAACTCTTTCAGATGCTATGATCTTCAGATATTGTCTAGAAGGAACGTATGAGCGGTCAACATTTCTTAAAAGTGCAGCTTCTTCCATCAATGTGGACGATTTGATCACACTTGCAAATGAGGTCTCTTTGTATAGTGGATGCTCCCATCACAGGTAGTCTTATATTTTTTTTGTTTTATGTATTTTATAAGATAAGGAGGTTCCTCTCCCTCTTTATCACTAACAATAACATGCATTTGCATTTTTCTCTAAAGAAACCAAATATTAATTTCAAAGCAATTGCTTGAAGAGGGTGCTGTAACTTGGAGCATAATCTCAAAGAACAAGGAGCGTGCTCTTTGGTCATCTGCAGTTCCTGAAATCATGTCAAAATTTATGGACATCGCGCATTCTACGAACAGAGGTTTGTCAGAACAGGTAGATCCACTTACTTCTGTATGAGGTCTCAACACCTTTACCCCTCATTTTTTGAGAGGGGTATACATTAACTCAGTAGGAGGGTTCTGTTGTCAATTATTTGTGAGTAGCACAAGAATAGATGTTTGATTCCATAACACATACTATTTATTATAGGATCTGGAGGTTTTAAAAGGAATTGCTGGCTGTGGGGCTGATCTTGGAAGGAACGAATTTGATAGGCTATGGTATTGGCTATACCCAGTGGCCGTTTCTCTGTCGAAAGATAAAATCAACAGCCTATGGGGTTGCACTGCACCTGCGTGGATAGAGGGATTGATTACAACAGAGGAAGCCGAGAATGCGCTAAGAAGCTCCAGGGAACTGCTCAAGAAGCCGGGAACATTCGTTCTCAGATTCCCTACCACACGAAGCTGGCCACATCCAGATGCTGGAAGCCTCGTTGTCACCTATGTTGGCTCCGATAACTCAATTCACCACAGACTTCTCTCCCTGGATGTCAGGTGCGCTCCTATCAGCGACCTCGTTTGGTGATACTTTTTATCCCATACTCAAGTTCGGTTACTGAAAGTGAAATCCATTTTTTTTCTGCTGGATGCAGCGATGCTAGGGCTGGGAGTCTACAAGATTTGCTGCTGCAGGAGCCTGAACTACTCCAGTTAGGCAGGCAAGCACACTGAACCTCCATTCAGCGAACCCTTTCTGAATAAATAGTTGAAGCTATCACCATTCTCATTCTGGCTCAACTTGAATGCAGGGTTGATCGCCTACCGACTGCCATGAAATATTAATGCAGTGTGCTATAAGAGGCAATGCAGCAAACTGAAGTTCATCACAAGCCAGAGAAGATGAAGAGTTCATGGCATGCTTCCCAAAGGCAGCCATGGGAGTAGTTAGTCGATTTTCTGATAGGCTGTTGCCCTGTATAATTTTGTAAACCAAGCGATTTACTTAGCAGAAATAGATGACCCTAGTGTACAATTAGACATTACGCTAGTCAAACCAGACGGTCCAGTTTGTTCAGTTCGTGTATATAAACTGAAATTTTGGAATGCAGATTTTCCTTTTTGCAAGTAGTTTCTTGCACATCCCATTCTAGTTTCCCCATTTCGAAGTTTCTTATTGATAAAAGTAGAAAAATGCTCCGTGGGGCAGCGGAAATGTTCTAAATTAAGCTGTTTGCAAGGCACATGCGCATGGTCGACGTAAAGATTACGTGCTGGTAAAACATAGGGTTCAACTAATTTGTTGCGTACAGATGCCAAGAGTACACCCTGAAACCAACTTGTTAAAATAAACAAATTCCATGACAACTATACTGGACTTGACTGGATTTGCAAGTTAATCCTTCTGATCTAAATTAATTGATGCAATTATGGTACAACTTTATGCTTTAGTACTGAAGTTGTACTAAAGCTGCGGCAATTAATTTGAATAGGGGGGGTACTTGAATTGAGCAGACAGCCATCACTACAGACGGCTAAAGATTAAAATAAAAAAATGGTAGTTAAAGCCATTGACATTTTATCAAACAAGATGAAAACATGATTGAAACGAGGTTTGCAATGGTTGGAAACAAGGCATATGGTTCATAGGTTCACTAGTGTCAATTCTCAACATGAAAAATTCATTAAAATACATGATACACCATCACAAAGTCCCTCATTGGATCAAACCTGGATGAGATCTGTCAGGTGTGCAGAGTGCTAACAACCTCAAAGTTGTCTTCCTAATCTTAATATACTAAGCCACTCCAATATCAGCACAAGCAACCACAGAAATTATACTACAACAACACCATATGATCCTTATCGTTCTAATCTTAATCTATCGAGTTACCCCAATGTGCCACATGTGTCTCCAGAAATTATACTAGATATGTATCATGCAGTTTCGTTAACTCCTAAAGTTCAATATAACATGAACAAGATTTAGTCCATAGAGGTACTCATCACAAGAGGTACATTATATAATTCAACCAATCATCAATTCCCTAGATCACAATTATGGTCGCAATTCTTATGATCAAGAAAAAGAGATACATGCCACATAGCTACTACCACAAACCCTCAACCTCGAAGGTACTACTCCCGCATTGCCATGGGAGCGGTAAGGGTTGATGAAGAGGTTAAAGATGAAGGTTCCCCCTCCCATAGAGTGCCATATTAGGGCTAAAATAAAGATACATAAAACTAGGGAGTGGCAGCATCATAAAAAATCCATCATAAATCGAGGGGTGTGTGTGCTGGGGTATATATAAGTCATCGGGCATCGGAGGTCACCAGAGGCGGCCCTAGGGTGCCTAGGCACACTCAGGCCCATGGAGCCTACATATGGCACCTAGGGGTCGTATTGCCCACCTGGCTAGCTGGTGTGGCCCATGGTGCCCCTACTGACTTGAAACTACTCTTCTATTTTTCTGGAATTTTCTCGAAAGTTTAAAATACCTATTTTCCTTAAAAAAACACAAACACTGACAAATAGAGACTGGCGATGGGCACTTTATTAATGTGTTAATCCAATAACTTTAAAACTTTGCAAAAAAAATGATAGATAAAAGCTACGAAACATACAAAAATTATAGATATGTTGCAGACGTATCACTATGGTACTAGTCTAATGAGGTTTCCAAAAGCCAAAACTCAATTTGGCAATGCTATTTGGCACACACTATGGCTGCCCTTAACCGACGTAGTTTTGTGAGGGGTGTCTCTCCATTATTGAGCACTCTTGCCCCCACTCCCACTCCCACTCAAGTACTGAAGTTACTCGCCCATTACCGGTACCCTTCCGGTCGGTGGCTGTCGTCTCCAACAAAAAGAACCCCTCGTCGTCGCAGGAGAACAAGCATAGGATGAGCAGATCTTGTAGCACGTTGAGAAATATGATGCAATGATGGTTAGTTTGATTCTCCGCAATAACCATGGAAAGAGTTTTGGTTAGCGCGACGACCGGAGCGATGACATCCCTCTTGGGGAAGTTGGGAACCATGCTGCCAATGAGCACAAGCTTCTCAAGGATGTCCATCATGAGTCATGCAATCAAGCTCCTCAAGGATGAGCTCAAGGCCATGCAAGCATTCCTGCCATGATGGCAGATGTGGAGGAGCCTGACCACCAAGACAAGCTTCATGCAGATGTTGTGTGAGAGCTGTCATATGATATTGAGGACAGCATCAACAAGTTCATGTTACTTGTGAACCATGATTCCGCTTCCAAGTCGAAAAGCTTCAAGGAGATTCGTGGCAAAATAAAAAAAATATTGGACATCAACACTTGCCATAGGATCGCCAATGATGTAAGGCGGGGGGGGGGGGGGGCACCCCCCCACCCCGAACAGTAAGCTCCACCATAGCACATATGGTTACCCCTTAAACTTTGTTACTTATATCTAATTCTTGCTTCCTAATCACTAAAGGGACAAGGTCGATGGCTCTCCATGCCTTGTGACCCACGACTTTCCGGGCGGTATATGAAGATGCATAAGAGTTTGTTGGCATCGATGCCCCGAGAGATGAGCTTGTGAAGTTGCTGAATGACAAGGGAGATGAATTGACAAATCAGCTAAGAGTTATCTCTATTCTTGGAAAGGGTGGGGGTAGGTAAGATGACCCTTACTAGACAGGTCTCTAACAAGCTTGGACCGGACTTAGATTATCAAGCTTTTTTGTCGATCTCATAAGCCCTGGTATTACGAAAAGAGTTCTATTTTACACAATTGCTCAAACAAGATCAAGATCATGCCGGAGAAGGGAATCCAGAACTCCTTATTCACCAAATCAGAAAAATTCTCAAACATAAAAGGTACTCCCTCCATCTGAAATAAGTGTCTCAACTTTAATATGAGACACTTTTTTTGGAACCGAGGAAGTATGTAAATAGCAGCTAGTGCTTGCATACATTTTTGGACAAATATATTAGTCAACTCTCTGTTATATTGTTGTTGGTTGGGGCGTAGTATCTCGATGCGGTTAGTACCTTTATATCTTTCAAAATTATGAATTGTACATATCATATTCATAATTGTGCCAACAATGAAATGATTTGAATATATGTGCTATTTTCGTTGAGTGCATAGTTTATATATCACGGCAACCACATTTAGTACTATACAGGGAAAAGTCGGTAACCCGCGTCGCTCAAGTTTGGTCATCGCCGGCTCAGGCTCAGTGCCTCGCTCGCTGCCGTTTCATCATTGTCCTTCCACCCCCGCCTCGACGATGTCATTCCCTAATTGGATCAGGCCCAAGAAGACGCGTGGTGCTTGCAAGTTGGTCGACGTCCCTTTTGAAAGAACATGCGGTGCCCCCATGTTTGGTTTTGGTAATTGATGACAATCTCTATGGACTAATGGTTGCCTTGAGTTATATTTGAAGGTTTTGTCCATAGGCTTTTCTTGGAGTACATGTGTTGGTTTCAAGGAGAGTTTGTGTCGACCAAGGTGTTATTCAAGGAATTATCCAAAGATTGGTCATGTGAGAGTTGAGCTTATTGCAAGCATGTCTTGAAGAAGAAGATTGTGTGATCATTCATGTCTACCTTCAAGACATCATTCAAATGAAGAGAATTGGAAAGGTTCAAGGATGATCAAGACTAAGTCAAGAGTGAATCAAGTTGATCAACTCACAAAGCGCAGAAAATGTACCGAGAGGGATCAAGTGATCCCATGGTATGGTAAGAATTGTCAATTACGCTTTGTGTACTAACCCATGGTCTTCGTGAGAGTTCTTTGTGGGGTTAGGTTGCGGTGTGCAAGTTCAAGTGGAGCATCACGAAGAGATCAAATGCTTGAAGCTTGCAGTCCTTTGTGGTGATAATGGACTTGTAAAGATGTGCGGAAGAGTGGCTCACCCATAGTGGAGTATGGGGAGCAATCAACTAGTCTTCATCGAGTCAACACAATCAAGAAAGGTGGTCCAACTTGAGGGAGTCAAGATTGTCATCATCTAGCTCAAGTGGACCATGTGCAAGGCAAAGGTTTGCCCTTGATAGGTTTTCTATTTTACCGGTCTCATGATGGTAGTTGGGAGACTGGGTTATAGGATCGATTGCCGTTCTATCAAGGGGGGGGGGGGCTCTCGATGAGTAGCTTGATCGTATCGTTCGTAGAGAGCTCAAACCATTGCATCCTTGCATCATCTTTCTTGGTTCTTGCTTGGTTCTCTTTGTGAGTCTTAGAGCTTATGGTCATCTTGATGACAAGCTTGAGTTCATCGAAAACGGAGTTCACATGCATCTTCTATGATGTTTTCGATGTTGGAGGTTTTGCCGGTTCTTCTCGGTTGGAGGTTTCACTCCTCTATTTGTTGGAGGTTTTGATGCTACTCGTCGTCTTGTTTCCAACAAGCTTGAGTTTGCTCAATTCGGAGCTCATATGCAGAAGTTATGGCAGTTCTGGTTTTCTTGAGAGTGGTTTTTGTCTGGTCCCAGCGGTAGTACCGCGTGCCCCAGCGGTAGTACCGCTTGGAGCTCTCAGCCGTTGTACCGCTGCTTCCGGGCGGTGGTACCGCCAACTTGCTCAGCAAAGTCTTGGGCGGTTGTTCCGGCCAGGCACCGCCCAAGTACCAGTCAGGCCTCTGTTTTGATGCGGTACTCGGGCGGTGGTGGCCCGGTTGGTCCGGTCATACCGGTACCACCGGTGTCCGGAGCGGTTCTACCGCTCAGGACTTAGCCGCCCGAGCGCTCAAGGCCATGCGGTTGCACCGGCCCGGTACCGCTCGACTACCGCACTCAGGGGTGACTCCCTTCTGTTCCTATGCGGTGGTTGAGCGGTGGCTGGGCGGTTGGTCCGGTTGTTCTTCTCAACCGGTGCTACCTCCTGGTCGCCCGGTTGAACCGCCTGGTAGGGTTCTGCACGTATACTATGAGTCCCGGTTGTACCGGGACTAGGAGCGGTAGTACCGCTCGTTTGCGGGCTGAGCACATAACGGTTGGATTCCCCCCCCCCCTATAAAAGGGGGTCTTCTTCCCCATTGACCCTAACCCTTTGAGCTCGTGTTCTTCCCCCTTTGTTGACCTTCTTTGAGCTTGCTAACTCTCAATCCCTCCATGGATTCTTGCTAGTTTTTGAGGGAAAAGAGAGAGGAGATCTAGATCCACATTTCCACCAATCACTTTCTCCTCTATGTGAGGAGAACCCCTTGGATCTAGATCTTGGAGTTCTTAGTGTTCTCCTTCTTGTTCTTCCTCTTATTTTCCTCCCTAGCATTAGTTGCTCCGGTGATATTTGAGAGAGAAGGACTTGGGCACTCCGTGTGCCCTTGCCATTGCATTTGGTGCATCAATTTGAGTTCTCCACGGTGATACGTGGAACTGAAGTTTGAGAAGCTTATTACTCTTGGGTGTTTGGGCACCCTAGAGCTTGTTCCTCTTGGGTGCCTTGGCGCCCTAGACGGTTGGTGTTGTTCAGAGCTCAATCATTGTGGTGTAAAGCTCCGGGCAAGCGTCGGGGTCTCCAATTAGGTTGTGGAGATCGCCCCGAGCAATTTGACGGGTACCGGTGACCGCCCTCAAGGGTCCCTTAGTGGAATCACGATATCTTGCATTGTGCGAGGGTGTGAGGAGATTACGGTGGCCCTAGTGGCTTCTTGGGGAGCATTGTGCCTCCACACTGCTCCAAACGGAGATTAGCATCCGCAAGGGTGTGAACTTCGGGATACATCGTCGTCTCCGCGTGCCTCGGTTATCTCTTACCCGAGCTCTTTACTTATGCACTTTACTTTGTGATAGCCATATTGTTTCTTGTCATATATCTTTCTATCACATAGTTGCTTATCTTGATTAGCATAAGTTGTTGGTGCACATAGGTGAGCCTAGTTGTTTTAGATTTTGTGCTTGACAAATTAACCGCTAGGTTTATTCTGCATTTGTTCAAGCCTAAATCGTAATTATTTTAAAATGCCTATTCACCCCCCTCTAGGCGACATCCACGATCTTTCACCTTTCGTATCGCCTTATCGAGCCATCACCCCCTTCGACCTTCCCTCTAACCCTCTCCTCTTCGACACAGGTGACCTGAACCGCTCATTGGTCGTCGCGGCTCAAGCTCAGGCTCATTGCTTCGCTCGACGTCGTCTCGCCATCGTCACTCCACTCCCGCCTCACCGCTAGGTCCATGAAGATGCATGGTGCATGCGTGTGTGTGTGTGCTCGCTGTTCCGCCCATAACGTGTAGAATTTGCCTATTGTTTGTTTATTTTTGAGAATTATTTGCCGAAAATACACCTTGAGACATGGGTGCCTATGTACCCGAATTGCAAAAATAAATAAATTAAAAGAAAACTAGAAAAGGGTAAAATATTTTTGACCTTTGTCGGAACAAGCATAATCTAGTGTATCACTCACATGTAAAATTTCACGACAAAATGACTTGCGTGGTATTCTAATGGATACAAACTAACTGATAATATATCAAGCGGAGCTTAAAATTCATAGTTTGTAGTTGCAATTTTGTCGTTTTGCCAATAATACTACATAAGTCATTTTTTCGCGAAACTTTACACGTGAGTGATATAGTACTAGACAATGTTTATTCCGACAAAGTTTAATTTAATTTAATTTTCTTAATAATCGGGTGCGCTTACACTCAGGTTCCAAAAATCCGCACCGCTATGTGTGCCACAAAGCCCAATGGGCTTTCAACTGTGAGCGTGGTGGCCCAACCCTTCCATTCTCGCCGCGCCGCCGTGGCCGCCTCCACCATCTCACTTCCCCAGCCAAAACCCGCGACGCCGACGACCTCCGCGCGGCGCGAGAGGGTTTTAGCCATCCGCCCCCGCCCCCGCCTCCGCCTCCGCCCGATGCCTCCGCCTCGCCGCGCGCTCCTCTCCTCCCTCCTCCGCCTCCGCGCCTGCTCCTCCCTTGCCCACCACCCACCGCGGCCGCCGCCGCCCTCCTCGCGCCGCCACCAGTTCGTCGCCGACCCCATCGCCGCCGCCGGCACGGGACGGAGCAGCGTCGGCGGAAACCCCTTGGACCCCACCCAGCTCCTCCGCGACGACCCGGTATCCATCACCGCGTCGCTGTGGGTCTCCTCCTTCCGCGCCGCCGCGCCTGGCGACGCCACTCCGCCACCGCCGCCGACGCTGGCCCCCTTCCTCACTCGCCTCGAGCTCTGGGTGCTCGCCTACCAGAAGGCCTACGCGGACGAGACCGGCTCCTACCTACCCCGCTCCTCCATCCCCGCCTCCACGCTCACCTCCATCCTCACCCTCCGCAACGCCGTCATCGACGCCCGCTTCCGCTTCGGCAACCGCCTCACACCCTATCTCCACTCCCCGCGCGCCGCGGCGGCCCCGGACCCCGCCACCCTCTCCAAGCGCAAGCTCCGCGCCCTCCTCACCACCCCGGGCCCGGCCCCCTTCCAGGACCGCGTCGTGCAGGAGCTGCTCCTGCTGCTGCTCGAACCAGTGTATGAGGCGCGGTTCTCGCCCAAGTCCTTCGCCTTCCGCCCTGGGCGATCCCCGCATGCCGCACTCCGCAGCATCCGCCGGAGCTGGGCGCCCTACCTCTGGTACATCAAGGGAGACCTCTCCCCGCTGCTTGATTCCCCTGACCCTGTGCTCGTGGTCGGCGCGCTCATCCGTGATGTGCGCGACAAGAAAGTGGTCGATTTAGTCCGCTCTGCGCTGCTTACTCCAGTGGTGACCGCGAGGCCTGGTGATGATGATGCATCAAAGAAGAAGAAGAAGAGGAAGTACCAGAAAAAGAAGGTGCTGCCGGAAGGGGAGCCGAAGCCTGACCCCTACTGGCTGCAGACATTCTTTGGGTTTGCACCAGAAGAGGCTCTGACTCAGCCTGATTGGGGGCATTGTGGGGTGCTGAGCCCGTTGCTCGCCAATGTCTGTCTGGATGAGTTTGATAAATGGATGGACGAGAAGATTAAGGAGTTCTACAAGCCGTCCAAGTCGGATGTTGTGGGAGGGGAGGATGGCATTGAGCAGGGGAATACATCATGGCCGGAGTTTGTACCCACGAGCGGGCCTGACAAAACAAGGAAGGTGGACTATATTCGGTTTGGCGGGCATTTCTTGATTGGGGTGAGGGGGCCTAGGGCTGATGCTGCAGTGATCCGAAAGCAGCTCATTGAATTTTGTGATCAGCGGTTCAGGATCAAGCTTGACAACGAGAGCCTCCCAATTGAACACATCACTAAAGGGATCATGTTTCTTGATCATGTGTTGTGTCGTCGTGTCGTGTACCCAACCCTCCGTTACACAGCCACTGGAGGCAAGATCATTAGCGAGAAGGGGGTTGGTACTCTGCTCTCGGTTACAGCCAGTTTGAAGCAGTGCATCAGGCAGTTCCGGAAGCTAGAGTTTTTAAAGGGAGACCGTGAGCCAGACCCACAGCCATGTTTCCGGATGTTCCATGCCACGCAAGCTCACACTAACTTGCAGATGAATAAGCTTTTAACCACGATGGCAGAATGGTATCGCTATGCTGATAACCGCAAAAAGGTTGTCAACTTTTGCTCGTACATTATAAGGGGGTCCTTGGCAAAGTTATATGCCGCCAAGTATAAGCTGCGGTCAAGGGCAAAGGTTTATAAGATTGCATCAAGGAATCTTAGTCGACCACTGAAGGATAAGAAAGGGCAGTCACCAGAGTACACCAATTTGCTGAGAATGGGTCTTGTAGACTCAGTTGATGGACTTCAGTATACAAGGATGTCAATGGTTCCTGATCCTGACTATACACCATTACCAAGCGGGTGGCGCCCAGACCACGAGAAGTTTTTGCTAGAATATATAAAGCTCACAGATCAACAAACATTGGAAGAGCAGCGGAGTTGCATTAGAGAGGAGGGGCTTATAACACCACAAGACCACATTTCAATGCTTGTATGGAGCTACAAGAAAAATGCAGTTTTACTACCTTCTTCAAAAGAGAGTGATGTCCAAGAATCCATAGAAGACCTTGGTTCGGATACAGATGAATTGAATAACAAGGAGCTGAGGCATGGAGGCCATCAGGGTTTTCCACAACCTACTGAAATGTCTTGAGTGTCAATAATTTCTGTGAAATCAGCAAGGATTAATTACGATAACTGTTGGTTGCTGCCGCTGAATTTACAAGAGACCAACTCACCGATGGACTACAAAGACTATGTAAATGTGTACTACTGCCAAGCAGATTCTAGCATTTTGCTGGCTGGTTCATAACTGCCTAGCTAGATGGTTACTTCCTGCTCAAGGACATGACATATCGTGCGGCTCTATCCTTCAGGACCATTTTCAAATGCTCAGGGCATGGTGCAAGAACATGAACTTCAATAATTCAACCCAGGATCATTTTGCTTCCAAACAGTGCATCTGCATCAAGGCCAGCTGCTCATACATCATTCATGTCTTTTAGTAAGACTTTATCAAGCCTATGTATTTAAAGTTATGTAGGAAATTTATTGAACACACATTCTGTGAGAGCATATCCTGCTTGTTCAAATGGTCATCTGTACAATCTTTTATCTGATACAGAGCTTGCTGAAGTTACTACTAAAGGATAATAAATTTCCTTGGCCTTGTGGAAGGTTGCTCATGATACTTGTTTCGCTCATATGTGAAGTACCCCCTCTGTATCAAAATATAAGACGTTTTTTGATGCAAAGGGAATATCAAAAAACATATTATATTTTGATACAGAGAGAGTAGCTCACTGGATGCCAATTGCAGTGTGTGAGCCATAGGATAAATGCGGAAACCCCTGAATTGCTCACATATTTTATTTGCATTTTTTGGTTCAGTTTGTGCCTATATGTACTACTTTCTTCTATTTTGGAGAAAATTTTGTCAACAGCAAAATGCTATAATTTGTCGATAAATTTATGTATTAAGACATACTATTTCCTGAATGATTCAGTAAAAAATGGCATTCAACCATATTTTGCGACTGATCCATGTCCTAGAATCTGTATGTTTCAGTTTATTGTTTCCTTTTCTATTTGTTTTCCCCTGGACACTTGTAGTGCGCAGGGCATGATCTTCAAGGAAAAGAAAACAGTCGATGTTAATGTAGTACACACATTTAACGATGGAGCATCATTTGCAGTGGGAAAAGGATAGACAGTTTTCTGACATAAATTTGTCATTGTTTTCTTGTGCTTTTATCCTTACGTATGTTGGGTTCTGCAAATAGCCCTGTTGCAAGGTATGTGCTAATCATGCAAACTACTCTGCTTATCATGCATGATGGATGGCTCGTCACTATTATGTGTCAACGTAAGGCACTGTTTCTGCTAGGATGTAGCTGGGGATACTGTTTGTAGTCTTAGCATTGGAAACAACTGCAGGCAACTAAGTCTCATCACTATTTGGAGTACTCTGTTGATCTGTTCTTGTATGTTAACGTTCCAACTCGTTCACTTTCCCATCCTTGCCCTGAATTTTGATTGCAAATGTCTTTTTAGTGTTCTTGTATCTTTTGCTGTCAGAAGTAGACTGGCCCTTTCTTCATGCTTCGACTATGCCCAATAATAGTAATTGGAAGAGAGCAAGAGAGAAGAGAAGTGGAAGTCGAAGCACAAGATGTTGTACAACTAATGTTAAATATTCTTTTCTAAGGTATGTCTAACATTCGGACTATTGTTATTCCCAACCATATATACTCTTCATCCAGACCTATGAAGCTTGTACTCATTTTGCATCTCTATTGCCCGTCTCCTTGTCTATGACCTTCATGAAAACCTAATGTTTTTCCTGTGTTGAAGTCTACAAATAGTCTAAGACTATGCCTGCAGAAGTTTAATTATCTGTTCTTAGTCTCACAAAAAGCATGGTTCTGGTAGTTCACTTTGTGACTTCTGTCTGTATGACATAGTAGTTCTTGCGCTCCAGCTTTCTTCAACTATCAGTCTTTAGTGCTACCATCTAGGTAAACTGAAACACCTGAGCAGAATCAATCAAGCTTTAGATTTATAGGAACTAAATGAGTCTGAATAATAGGTGCAGCAACCAGGTTTAACTTTTTTTCCCGTATGGCCTCCTGGAGTTAGCAAGATTGATGATTCGTTTTTCATGAAAAATAAGTCCTGTTTATCATTATCTTCTTCCGTATATTGAATTCCACGCTACATGAAGCTGGTCCCTGCATACCCATGTTTGTTCTTCCTGTTGCCGTTTCCAGTTATTGTTCTTTTTTTTTGGTTCTTTTTGTGCCAGAGTACAGAGTATCCTAGTGCTCTATGCCTGTATGAAAATCTGCCTCACATCGATCTCATGACTGCTTTCAGATCTGAATGGAAATATGCATCTCGACGCTAAGTATGGGCCCCGTGGAGCACATTGAGGTATGCCAATCATTTAGCACCACTAACCTTCTGTTATGCCAATGGATATGGTAGGCATGATTTTGTTCCCCACTAAAGGCCGACGAGAAGCACTCGCGGAGTCCTGACACATAGGCCCAAGGCTTTCAGGTATGTCCTAATTGAGAGACCTCATGTCGTACCTTTTCGCTATTGTTTCTGTTTAGTTCCTGCAAGAATTATCTTATATAGGTCAACGAATCCGGGCCAGATTTTCATATAACACACAGCAGTGTTAAGCTACTCTTAACAGCAATGCAAGCTGAAACCTGCACGCCATTGTGAGCCAAGCCCTGGTCTGAACTATGCTTCACTGCTGTTGCATTTGGGATCAGTGCACTGTTTCGGACCACTTGCCATTGAGCGGCTACCACATATCCTAGGATGCTAACTCTAACCAGAAGCAGTTAAGGTGTCGGCTAAAATTCTTTAATAATTCTTTAATATTCTGAGAGGAAATTTGCGTCTCCACAGCTAGCGGTGGGACCCCTAGATTGATTTCTTTATAATATTTTGGAATCAAGTTTGCAACCTAACAAAGAGGCAAGTGACAACATCAAGATGCTGCACCGCCTTGACTGACCATACTAGGACCCCAAGCGGAGCTTTCAGCAGTTGGCAGTCTGCTCGCTTGATCCATCTAGAGTCGTCACAGTCGAACCGCCACTGATAGATTAGCCTGTAGCCCTGTAGCCCCTCTAAAATTTGGTATCTGACCATCACCAGCTATATGAAATCAGTCTTTCGGCCCCGCGCTTTTGCGTGTGTACGAAGGGTGGTTCCCCGTGTGGAAAGATGGCAATCAGCCGCTATAATATTCCTTTTGACAAGAGAAGATGCCTGCATCTGTTCATTTCATTTTCAGTCTCCTGCTATTAAATATTTCGTTCATTTCTCAGTCATCTTTTGGGCGAATGATTTTCACACTGGGTAGCCTGTAGAATGGAGGAGCAAAGCTCCATTGCCCGGCATGCCGGCCATCGAGCACCGGCCACTAGCAGTTGTTTCACGGTAGGCCCTCTTGTGCTGGATGGAAGTTTCTTTCAGCGCCGAAAAGCTGAGCGCCTGGCCGTTGCGTTCGCTGCATGCTCAGTGCACACTGTCTGCACTGGGTAGTTGACTTATGTGCCTTGTTATAACAATACTGAAAGGAAATAAAGGCCCTAACAAGATGAGCCAGTTGCCGGGCATTTCCCTTCCCACTGATTTTCCTGACAAGGACATTTTGTGGGGAGGGCGTAGAAAACACACCACGCACTTCACACATCTGCTTTTGAATATGTTCGCATTCTCCAGAGGGAAAGCGTAAACATATAGAGTACTTGATGGCCGGGTCATCTATCCTTTGCGTTCCGATGCTGGCGTATCTTTGGTGAAACGGTCGTCTATTTTTTTTACGGTGAGGCAGTCGGCAGTCATGGATGGGTCTCATGGTTTTGGTCTAATTCTTTTTTTTTTGCTTGAACGGTTGGAATTATTCACTGCTTGCTACTCTTGTTGTTGTGCTGCCTGAATCTATTTATTTTGAGTAGGGGGGTGGCAATTTCTTGAGACTAGCATGACAATTTCTTCGTAGAGAAGACAATTTTTTCACCCAAAACTGCCGAGAGAGTGTTCGTTGGGAGTTCCTTCCCATCAAACATTTGCCAGTTAGCGTTACCGTATACTCCGTCCGAAAAAGCTTGCCGCAAGCTTGTTCCTTAAGTGGATGTATCTAGCACTATAGATACATCCATTTGAGGGACAATCTTTTTCAGACGGAGGGAGTATTTTTTTTACTCGGCCCGTTGCGGCAGATATATTATCATGGATGATAGCACTCGAGTGGTGCTGTGATGCGCTTGGTTGGTGTCTTTTTACTGGAGTGGTGTAGCTGTAGTTTTGTGATGAGTAGGAATCGGGGACCTTGTTCCTAGGCCAAGGACGCGTGCTCTACGGGCTCTTTTTGGCATGGCTGTCCGATCAAACAAAGAAAGGCGTGGGAATTTGCAGTCCTGGCTGCGAGGAAAGAGGCGCCCCCGCTTTTGTGGTGTTTTGTGCTGCCTTGCCTAGATGACCGGAGCGCACACACACACACACAACGTAGTAATAGTGCTACGTGGGTACTACAAATGGGAAGCACAGAGGAGACGTCGTTGTAGCGCGTCGCGGAGGAGAAGGGATATGCGTTTTCTTTTTGTTACGGCCAGCCATGGCGTCGCATCGCATTATCATCCTAATGGTGATGTGATGCGCCCATTGCTTTCCTTTTCATCCTGTTTAGTATCCTTTATGTATGCTCATGATCGCACCGCCGGCAGCGCGTGCGCGCGCCTTCATCATCTCCCCCTCTCCAGCTTCTCTCACTCGAGCTCGATGCCATCTCAGTTCCCAAGGGAGGAGGAGTGCTAATCACCGCCCTCGCCTCGCCAATGTCCAGGACAATGCTTTATCCACTTTTTAGAAAACAATAAAACATACTGACAGACACATGCATTGCCCGGGAGAAGCTTCTTCTTCTTACTCAGCTAAACAATGCCGCTGACAGTCGTCTTTCGTCTTCCAAGAATTCGAAACATGAATGGAAAAACACAGCCACAGGCACGGCAGCAGCTCACGAGCTCTCGAAGCGATACAGCCGCACGTAAATAAATGGGAGGGCAGAGCGGAACAAAATTGAAGTCGTAGGCGTCAGAGGTCAGAGAACACACGTTCAAACAAAAGAAATGAGGTGACCTGTGAGCCCCAGCCCAGCCCAGGTCGTCTCGTCGTAATTCACACAAGCTACCGCAGCTGAACTGCTCTGCCCCCGTTCAAACAAGAAACTCAAAAACAAAACAGCTTCATTTGATTATCTTTCTCTCGTCGTCTCTCAGCGAGCAGTGACAGCGCACGGCGCATCAGCAGAAGGTCAAATTTTGCGGGAGGAGGACAAGGTGACGATTTCCGACGGGGGAAAAGAGGAGGCGGTTTGCCGGCCGGAGCGGAGCGGCGGCCACGTCACCGGAACCTGCCCATGTCGGCCAGCTTCCGGGAGGTGTTGCGCCCGAAGGACGCCGCGCTGCTGGCCGACAGGTGCCGCCGGTGGCTCTCGCCCAGGGCCGACGGCTCCGGCTGCTGGCACCGCCGCCGAGGACCGCCCGTGCTGGGGCGGACCAGCGGGCTCAGGCACACCGCGAACCCCGAGATCCCGTCGCCGCTCGCGCCTGATCCGCCCGGCCTGCCGCGTCGCTGGGGGTGGTGATGGTGCCTGGCCGGGGAGGGCGACGGGAACCACCAGCTGCTGCTCGTGCTGCCTCCTGGGGACTCCGGCTCCTCGTCCACCGGCCGCGGCAGAGATGAGGATGACGCGTCCGGCCTCCGCTTGCGCCGGACTATGGCGGAGAGCCACGAGGTGGACCGCCGGGGCGAGTCCTTCTTGCTCTCGCTCTCCTCCTCCCGGCCGCCGCGCCGCCCGCCGCCGAAGAGGGTTGCGAGGAAGGACCGCCTCCGGTGGAAGGACTTCTTCCGCTCGCTCTCCCGGGGCTCGTCGTCGGCGGCGCGGGTGGCGGGGCCGACCTGCGGCGTGCTGAAGAAGAGGAGCTCGGGGCGGTGGCTGTGGCTGTGGCGGGACGACGTGTACGCGCAGGCGTCGGAGCGCCGGTGCTGCTGCGCCACCGGAGCGGCGGCGAAGGGCGACGCGCGCGGGGGCGAGTTGCCCCGGCTGCTGCTGCTGCTGCAGTCGGCGCCGCTGCTGGCCCCGGCCCCGGCCCGGTCGCGCTCGGCGGCGAGCACGAGGAGGCGGTCGCGGAGGCAGGGCGCGCAGACGCCCAGCGCGTTCGCGTACGGGTGGAGCTTGCACCTCATCGGCCCTCCCCTCCTCGCCGGATCACCAGGCGCGCATCTCCGGCGAGGGGCGGTTGGGCTCGCGGAGGCAGATCGCGGGCGGGGCACGAGGAGGATCCGCGGAGCGTGCGGTGGTTGGGTGGGTTCGGATTGCTGGAGCGTGCGCTGCAGCTTGGATTTTTGTCGCCTTGGTTGGCTCGCTCGCTCGAGAGGGAGAGGGAGGACGGGACTGGAGGAGTGGTTGGGCGATGCTGTAATGCCCGGACGGACGGATGGATTTATTTGGGACGGTGCGGTGCGGTACGGCCCCGGCCGCACCCTGGTCTACTCTATCTATTCCAAGGCACCGGTGCTGTTCCGTCTAGCGTTACGGAATCACCCTCCTCTCATCTCTCCGTTCGGTTTTATTCGTTGCAAGTGAAGTGAGTATAGATCCTCGTGTCTAGATCGGATGGTATTTAACCGTTAAAAACATTTCTGTACACGTCTACACTTGCATGTATCTCGTGTCTAGATCGGATGGTATTTAACCGGTGATTTTTCTATTAATTTTCTCGGTCGATTTAGGAATAGCAAAATCATTACGTGCTCAATAAATTGCGGATCTTATTTTTGTACGCCTTTTGTTCTAAAAGAACGTGCGTGAAAAAAGGGAAACGAACCCTTTCACCAACCGGTCGTGAAAAGGAAACATAGCCTCTACTCTGCCGAAGGAAAGGGGAGGGGGTGGACTCCGCCAGTTCTCAAAATAACGAAGGTGAAAAAAGAAATGGATCCTCTACCCAGTCGACGACGCGGGGAGGGGGTTGACTCGATCGGTTCTAAAAGAAACAAATGTGAAACTACAGCGCGTACTCCGCAACGCGCTCTGACCTCGTGAGGTCGCGGGGTAGGGTGTGGAACCATCCAAACTTCCCACAGTTTCTCTAACTCTAGATTTCGTCGCTGAATGACCATAGACACAGATGGTCAGACCATTACTTATGGACAAGACTCTTGCTTTGTCGGCGTTTATCCGAAGATTAAAAGTGTCATGAGCTCTTTTGGTTATACTTCCCTTTTTGGTTTAGGCCGGAGTCAGACACCCCTAATAGGTCATTTATTTTGGAGAAAGTACCATACCCCGAACCCGACGTCTAAAGGTGAAGTGGTTATTTGTGTAGTGAAACATGACAAAACCGCGTTTTTTTTAGCCATCATACCTTAACAGTCGGTAGGCACCCATCTAGTCTTAACTCGATTTTCTCCTGATGCATCGTCACCCCTGGACCTCATTCTGGGAATCTTGCCTACAGATACGTGCTTCATTCCTATTTGTACTCGCAATAACCAGAACAACTGACATAACCACTGTCTGTGACTCTCATTATGTGAGACAAGTACGCACATGTTCAAAGCTATACGGTACGTATCACACTCACCGATCTTCTCTGTTTGCGATGAGATGTCAATAGGTATTCGTCGGGAGAGGTCTTGTTTCCATCATCCCAGCTCAATGTTCTCTCATCAAGTGTGTAGTGTTTTTCTTGATGCCCCTTGACGCGCGTGGCAGAGCGAGGGTGGCGAGGGTCCTCAGACCTGATCATGGCGACAACACCGCTAGAGTGACACCATACCGCTCTGTTGTGCAGCGTGACACCAAAGTCGAACCCCTCCATGAGTGAGAGTGCATCTTATGTCCCTTTGTTGGGTTTTGATGATCAAACGACAAGGACATTGAAAGGATTAATAGTTTATAAAGTTTATTTTGAGAAATGCATCCCATTTGTGAGTGGAAAGATCAATATTGATCCCTAATTTTATATCTTTAAGTGGTTTGCTCCTTTGATATCTTAGTTTATACTTTATAGGTATTTTGGTGAATCCAAGAGTCACATTGAGTTTAGGGACAATCGTTACAGATTCTCAACCAGAATCCCCAAGAATTTTACTCTTGCCACTTAAGTGCTATGTGAAAGGGCATGTAGCCCCTATGTGTGTTGTGGTAATTAATGACAATCTCTATGGACTAATACTTTCACTCAGATATATTTGAAGGAATATTACATGTGTGGTGCCTCAAGGTTGATTGCCATAAAGAAGAAGATTTTCTCTAAGTTTTGGTATTGAATGGCAATTCCTATGGAGCATCAAGGTCATTGTATCTTATATGAAGAAATGTTCCATAGTTATGCATGAAGCATGTTGGATTTATTTGGGAAGAGTGGAATCAAAAGCCTCTGGAAGAAGTCCGCATGGCATCCTCTTTGCTTACCCCATGCACACGGGGTCTAGGGGTCGTGCCCACGGTGTCCATGGAAATCTTTCTGGACACCCCTTGCACACGGGCTTCCTAACCCCCGTGCACACGGGGTCAGGGGTGTTAAACTCTCGGGATACCCCGTGTGCATGGGGTCTATGCCCCTTGTGCCACAGGGCCTAGGGTTTGACTCTCAGGGGTCTCTTGCCTAGTGAGGATACGACTTGGTCTTTGGATGTATCTAATGGAGTCATCAAGATTTATCTCAATGTCTAACCAAATATGTTCAAGGTGAAGTTCACCAGAGGATCTCAAAGGTTGACACATTTGGGCTTATAAGTATCAAGGTCTTGAGAGTATAATTAAAGAGAAGAATTCAAGCTATGGTATCAAGAGAAGATCATGATGAGCTAATGTGTTGGGTTTTGGTTGATCATGTCTTGAAACAAGAAACTAGAGTTGTGCCTCTCAAGAGTTTGTAATGGGGCATTTAGAAGAGCAAGTGATGAACAATATGATGTTCATGATGAAACTTGATATGGTCATGAAAGAGTCTTTGGTGATCTAGCCTTGAAGCAATGAAGTAAAATGAAGAGTTCATTATGGCTTTCAAGAAACCGATATGGAGCATGAAGAGATGTTGGTTGACCAAGATGAAGCTTGAAGATTGTATCTAGATTGTCAACACACAAGCGCAAACAATGTACCTTGTGGGATCAAGTGATCTAGTGGTATGATAAGTAATTGTGAATTGTGTTTTGTGTAGTAACCCATGCTATGTGTTTGCTTTGTCTATGTGGGTTAGTTGTTTCTCAGGGGCTTGCATCAAAAGAAAGATGTTGAGTAGGCTATGTGACGGTGACATCAAGTGGTGATGGTCATTGTTTTTGAGGTGTGCAAGTGCAGGATGAAAAGCCGGAGGTTATATGCTTTGAAGCTTGTGGTCCAAATTGTGATTATGTACATGTGAATATGTGCTTAAGTGAAGGCTTCCCTCGTTGCAATATGGGGAAGTAATTCAAATATCTTCACCAAGTGTTTGTGGTCAAGAACAGGATTCCAACTAGAGGCAAGCATTAACGTCATCAATAAGCTCAAGTGGAATGTGCAAGGCAAAGATGTAACTTAGCTAGGTTTTCCTAGATTTTCCGGTCTCATGGTTCTTGGTGGGAGACCGGATTATAGGTTTGATAGTCGCACTATCAAGAGGGAGTTTCGGGCAAGTAGTTGGATCACGTCGCATGTAGAGAGCTCAAACCTTTGCATGTTTTTCAAAATTGTTTTTTTATCTTGGTTGGTTCTCTATGTGAGGATCTTGTGTTTTCCCAAAGCTTTAAAACGAGCACAAGATCATCGAAACCGGACTTTGTATGACAAAGGTGTGTTATATGTCTCTGTCGTATCTATAATTTTTTATTGTTTCATGCCAATATTCTACAACTTTCATATACTTTTGGAAACATTTTATATTATTTTTGGGACTAACATATTGATCCAGTGCCCAGTGACAGTTCATGTTTGTTGCATGTTTTTTGTTTTGTAGAATATCCATATCAAACGAAGTCCACATGATAAAAATTTACAGAGATTTATTTTGGATCATATGTGATTTTGGGGAAGAAGAATCAACACAACACTACTACAGGATGCTGCTAACGCGACACTATGATCAGAGACCCTTCGAGAAACTGTGTGCGATGCAATAATCGCAAACGGTGCTATATGAAAACCGTCAAAAATGTGTAAAACGTTTGCGATGAAGGATGCATCAAACACGGTTCAGGTTTTATTTGCGTGTGCGATGAAGGGCATACGGTTCAGTTCAATGAACTGTTTGCGATGAGGAGGAACAAAAGAAACAGGCAGCCAGATGAAGGCGTGTGTGATACACAGCATACGGTTCACTCGGATGAACTGTTTGTGATTAGGAAACACAAAAGGAATGGTCAGCCAGATCAAAGGTGTGTGTGGTATACGGCATGCGGTTCACTCGGATGAACTGTTTGCGTTGAGACATGAGAACAGAAACGGTTCAAATGAACAAGATGTGTGTGATACGAGGCAAATAGGTCTGTAATCGGAGACGTGTGGAAGACCGATAACAACACAGACGATCACTGCTAACAAGCTGTGTGTGTTGTGAGCAAACGATTGCTGGTATACAATTGTGAGTGATTGATGAAAACATCACTGACGGGTTCCATTGTTTAGTCCATGTGCGATGTGATTTTCTTTGTCCGCACAATATCTACGCTCTGTCTACAGCATCAACATATATACTTAAAAAGACAACATTGCATAACCAAATTAAGCATACAATTACACAAGTGACTACACACATAATATTTCCACACACCAAAGAAAGCAATTACATGCATACTAAAGTAGGAGAAACGAGGATCTAATCATCTACTTATTGTTGCGACGGCGCTTGCCATTGCTCTGCTTCCGGCTGGATTATTGCAATGACGCTTGCCATTGCTCTGCTTCCGGCTGGATCCCTGACCGTTTTGGGGAAGGAGGGACTTCCTCATGTCAACGATCCGCCTGTACATGTCGTAGTTCGTGTACGCCTCCTTGGCCACGTACACGACGTGCGCTTTGTCGAGTTTCTCTCATCGGGAGTCGGTCAATCTCCATCAACATCTTCACCAGCACCATCTCATCTCAAACCCTAGTTCATCTCTTGTATCCAATCTTTGTCTCAAAACCTCAGATTGGTACCTGTGGGTTGCTAGTAGTGTTGATTACTCCTTGTAGTTGATGCTAGTTGGTTTATTCGGTGGAAGATCGTATGTTCAGATCCTTTATGCATATTAATAACCCTCTGATTCTGAACATGAATATGATTTGTGAGTAGTTATGTTTGTTCCTGAGGACATGGGAGAAGTCTTGCTATAAGTAGTCATGTGAATTTGGTATTCGTTCGATATTTTGATGAGATGTATGTTGTCTTTCCTCTAGTGGTGTCATGTAAACGTCGACTACATGGCATTTCACCATTGTTTGGGCCTAGAGGAAGGAATTGGGGAGTAATAAGTAGATGATGGGTTGCTAGAGTGACAGAAGCTTAAACCCTAGTTTATGAGTTGCTTCGTAAGGGGCTGATTTGGATCCATATGTTTCATGATCTGGTTAGGTTTGCCTTAATACTTATTTTGTAGTTGCGGATGCTTGCAAGAGCGGTTAATCATAAGTGGGATGCTTGTCCAAGGAAGGGTAGTACCCAAGCACCGGTCCACCCACATATCAAATTATCAAAGTACCGAATGTGAATCATATGAACGTGATGAAAACTAGCTTGACGATAATTCCCATGTGTCCTCGGGAGAGCTTTCCTTTATATAAGTGTTTGTCCAGGCTTGTCCTTTGCTACAAAAAGGATTGGGCCATCTTGCTGCACCTTATTTACTTTTATTACTTGTTACCCGTTACAAATTACCTTATCACAAAACTATTTGTTACCATTAAGGATCTCTTGGCCGATAATATTGATGGGCATGTTATTTACTTCTGTGATGAAGCTGCTAGAATTGCTAGACCCGATACTAAAAATAAACATAGACCTGTTGTAGGCATGCCTGTTATTTCTGTTAAAATAGGAGATCATTGCTATCATGGCTTGTGTGATATGGGTGCTAGTGCAAGTGCAATACCTCATTCCTTATATAAAGAAATTATGCATGATATTGCACCTGATGAGATAGAGGAAATTGATGTTACAATTAAGCTTGCCAATAGAGACACTATTTCACCAGTTGGGATTTTTAGAGATGTTGAAGTCTTGTGTGGGAAAGTTAAATATCCTGCTGATTTTGTTGTTCTTGGTTCCCCACAAGATGACTTTTGGCCCATTATATTTGGTAGACCCTTCTTGAATACTGTTAATGCTAAGATAGACTGCAAAAAGGATGTTGTTACTATTGGTTTGGGGGATATGTCTCATGATTTTAATTTTGCTAAATTTCATAGACAACCCCATGATAAAGAATTTCCTAGTAAAGATGAAACTATTGGTCTTGCTTCTATTGCCGTGCCTCCTAGTGATCCTTTAGAACAATATTTGCTCGACCATGAAGATGATATGTTTATGAATGAAAGAAGGGAAATAGGTGAAGTATTCTTCAAACAGGGACCTATTTTGAAACACAACTTGCCTGTTGAAATCCTAGGGGATCCTCCTCCACCCAAGGGTGATCCCGTGTTTGAGCTTAAACCTTTACCTGATACTCTTAAATATGCTTATCTTGATGAGAAAGAGATATATCCTATTATTATTAATGCTAACCTCTCAGAGCAAGAAGAAAAGAAACTATTGAAAACTCTGAAGAAGCATCGTGCTGCCATTGGATATACACTTGATGATCTTAAGGGCATTAGTCTCACTCTATGCCAGCACAAAATAAAATTGGAGAAAGACGCGAAACCGGTTGTTGATCACCAACGACGGTTAAATCCTAAGATGAAAGAAGTAGTAAGAAAAGAAATACTAAAGCTTCTGGAGGCAGGTATAATTTATCCCATTGCTGTTAGTCAGTGGGTAAGTCATGTCCATTGTGTCCCTAAGAAGGGAGGTATTACTGTTGTTCCTAATGATAAAGATGAACTGATCCCACAAAGAATTGTCACGGGTTATCGAATGGTAATTGATTTTTGCAAATTAAATAAAGCTACTAAAAAGGATCATTACCCTTTACCTTTTATTGATCAAATGCTAGAAATATTATCCAAACATACACATTTTTGCTTTCTAGATGGTTATTCTGGTTTCTCTCAAATACCCATGTCAAAAGAGGATCAAGAAAAGACAACTTTTACTTGCCCTTTCGGTACCTTTTCTTATAGACGTATGCCTTTTGGTTTATGCAATGCACCTGCTACCTTTCAAAGATGTATGACTGCTATATTCTCTAACTTTTGTGAAAAAGATTGTTGAGGTATTCATGGATGATTTTTCTGTATGTGGAACTTCTTTTGATGATTGCTTAAGCAACCTTGATCGAGTTTTGCAGAGATGTGAAGAAACTAATCTTGTCTTGAATTGGGAGAAGTGCCACTTTATGGTTAATGAAGGTATTGTCTTGGGGCATAAATTTTTTGAAAGAGGTATTAAAGTTGATAAAGCTAAGGTTGATGCTATTGAGAAGATGCCGTGTTCTAAGGACATTAAAGGTATAAGAAGTTTCCTTGGTCATGCCGGCTTTTATAGGAGGTTCATTAAGGACTTCTCAAAAATTTCTAGGCCTCTGACTAATCTCTTACAAAAAGATGTTCCTTTTGTCTTTGATGATGATTGTGTAGAAGCATTTGAAGTACTTAAGAAAGCTTTGATTTCTGCACCTATTATTCAACCACCTGATTGGAATTTACCCTTTGAAATTATGTGGGATGCTAGTGATTATGTTGTAGGTGCTGTTCTAGGACAAAGAGTTGATAATAAATTAAATGTTATCCAATATGCTAGTAAAACTCTAGACAGTGCCCAGAGAAATTACGCTACTACTGAAAAAGAATTTTTAGCAGTTGTATTTGATTGTGATAAGTTCAAACCTTATATTGTTGATTCTAAAGTAACTGTTCACACTAATCATGCTGCTATTAAATATCTTATGGAAAAGAAAGATGCTAAACCTAGACTTATTAGATGGGTTCTCTTGCTTCAAGAATTTGATTTGCATATTCTTGATAGAAAGGGAGCTGAGAACCCCGTTGCAGACAACTTGTCTAGGTTAGAGAATGTTCTTGATGACCCACTACCTATTGATGATAGCTTTCCTGATGAACAATTAGCTTTCATAAATGCTTCTTGTACTGCTCCATGGTATGCTGATTATGCTAATTATATTGTTGCTAAATTTATACCACCTAGTTTCACATACCAGCAAAAGAAAAAGTTCTTCTATAACTTAAGACATTACTTTTGGGATGACCCACACCTTTATAAAGAAGGAGTAGATGGTGTTATTAGACGTTGTGTACCCGAGCATGAACATGAACAGATCCTATGCAAGTGTCACTCTGAGGCTTATGGAGGACACCATGTTGGAGATAGAACTGCACATAAGGTATTGCAATCCGGTTTTTATTGGCCTACTCTCTTCAAAGATTCCCGTAAGTTTGTCTTATCTTGTGATGAATGTCAAAGAATTGGTAACATTAGTAGACGTCAAGAAATGCCTATGTATTATTCACTTGTTATTGAACCATTTGATTTTTGGGGCTCTGATTATATGGGACCGTTTCCTTCCTCTAATGGGTATACACATATTTTAGTTGTCGTTGATTATGTTACTAAGTGGGTAGAAGCTATTCCAACTAGTAGTGCTGATCATAACACCTCTATTAAGATGCTTAAAAAAGTTATTTTTCTAAGGTTTGGAGTCCCTAGATACTTAATGACTGATGGTGGTTCACATTTTATTCATGGCGCCTTTCGTAAAATGCTTGCTAAATATGATGTTAATCATAGAATTGCATCTCCATATCACCCACAGTCTAGTGGTCAAGTAGAACTGAGTAATAGAGAGCTTAAATTAATTTTGCAAAAGACTGTTAATAGATCTAGAAAGAATTGGTCCAAGAAACTTGAAAATGCATTATGGGCTTATAGAATTGCATACAAAAATCCTATGGGTATGTCTCCATATAAAATGGTTTACGGAAAAGCATGTCACTTACCTCTAGAACTAGAACATAAGACATATTGGGCCATTAAAGAGCTCAATTATGATTTCAAACTTGCCAGTGAGAAGAGGCTTTTTGACATTAGCTCACTTGATGAATGGAGAACCCAGGCCTATGAGAATGCCAAACTGTTTAAAGAAAAGGTTAAAAGATGGCATGACAAAAGGATACAAAAAGGTGAGTTTAATGTAGGTGATTATGTATTGTTATACAACTCTTGTTTAAGATTCTTTGCAGGCAAACTCCTTTCTAAATGGGAAGGCCCTTACGTCATTGAGGAGGTCTATCGTTCCGGTGCTATAAAAATCAACAACTTCGAAGGCACAAATCCGAGGGTGGTGAACGATCAAAGAATCAAACATTATATCTCAGGTAACCCCATAAATGTTGAAACTAATGTTATTGAAACCGTAACCCCGGAGGAATAGATAAAGGACACTTTCCAGAACGTTTCAGACTCCGAAAAGGAATAGGTATGAGGTACGGTAAGTAAACCGACTCCAAAACAGTTCTAATAGCAATTTTCCCCCGTTTTGGAATATTTAAGAAAATAGGGAAATAAGAAGCAGTCTGGGAAAGCCACGAGGCTTCCACAAGGGTGGAGGGCGCGCCCCCTACCTCGTGGGCACCTCGTGTGCCCTCCGGACTCCGTTTTATTGCACGATACTTCTTTTGGTTGGTAAAACTTCATTATATAATCTCCCGGAGGTTTTGACCATTGTACCACACAAATATCCTCTGTTTTTGTTTCGAGTTGTTTCTGCTGCAGATCTAGAGCAAGATGTCTTCTCAAGAGTTAGTCAGGGAGAGTCGGGTGTCTCATCCGATACCGGGGCCAAGAGCAAACAGCGATGTTGACCACTTTGGGCCATCAACTAAGGAAGAGATGGAGGTCGACTTGAAAATGATAGATGCCATGGAGGAAGATCAAGAAGTTACTTCTTGTTTCCGAGCCGGATTCACGATGGGGGAGCTACAGAGCTCAACTATTCCAAACTCGGTCATCCCTTCCAATGTTAGATTTCTTTCTTATGAAAATATGAAAAAGAGTGTTACTTGTTCTCCCGCAGCTATGCAACATCCTTGGGTGAAAGGAGCTGTAGCCGTCACGGGCAAGCTCCATAAAGAAATAATGGACCTCAAGCAGCAAGTGAATAAGCTCGAAGAAGAGAATCATATCCTAAGGGGCATCATCGCCAAGAATATCACATCACCACCCCCGAAGAAAGAGACATAAACACATGGGTATGGGCACTCCCCTTGGCAACTGCCAAGCTTGGGGGAGTGCCCGGTATCGTCTCACCATCACACTTTTATCTTTACCGTTTTCTTAGTTCGATCCTTTTGGTAATATCTTGATCTAGTAGAATAAAGTTTTAGTATGATCTAGTTTTGAGTTTTGCTTTATGATCCTTCTATGTAATCGAGTCCGTGAGCTATATATAATAAAGATTAGTGATGAGTCAAGGGCTTTGCCATCTTGCGATGATCTTGAGGGTATAAAAATAAAAGAGAAGAGAAAGAATAAAAAGAAATAAAGAGATCATATGGATCTTATGGAGAGTAATGACTTCACATATAAAGAGTATGATGAATAAAAGTTGTTGAAAGTTGACAAACATAGTTTTGGTCATCGTTGGAATTAATAAGAAGTAATAAAGAAAGAGAGGTTTTCACATATAAATATACTATCTTGGACATCTTTTATGATTGTGAGCACTCATTAAAATATGACATGCTAAAGAGTTGATGTTAGAAAAGGAAGACAACTTAATGGCTTATGTTTTTCTTATATCCGAAATAAATTATATTGTCATGGATCATTCAACATGTTGAGGTTGCCTTTCCCTCTCATGCTAGCCAAATTCTTTGCACCAAGTAGAGATACTACTTGTGCTTCCAAATATCCTTAAACCCAGTTTTGCCATAAGTGTCCACCATATCTACCTATGGATCGTGTAAGATCCTTCAAGTAAGTTGTCATCGTTGCAAGCAATAAAAATTGCACTCTAAATATGTATGACTTATTAGTGTGGAGAAAATAAGCTTTGTACGATCTTGTGATGTGGAAGAAATAAAAGCGATGGACTGCATAATAAAGGTCCATATCACAAGTGGCAATATGACGTTCTTTCGCATTAAGATTTTGTGCATTCAACCATAAAAGCACATGACAACCTCTGCTTCCCTCTGTGAAGGGCCTTTCTTTTATTCTTGTCTTATACTTCATACAAGAGTCATGGTGATTTTCACCTTTCCTTTTTACATTTTATCCTTTGGCAAGCACAATGTGTTGGAAAGATCCTGATATACATAGCTAATTGGATGTGAGTTTTCATGAACTATTATTGTTGACATTACCCTTGAGGTAAAAGGTTGGGAGGAAAAACTATAAGCCCCTATCTTTCTCTGTATCCGATTAAAACTTCATACCCATAAGTATTGTGTGAGTGTTAGCAATTGTGAAAGACTAAATGATAGTTGAGTATGTGGACTTGCTGAAAAGCTCTTATATTGACTCTTTCTGATGTTATGATAAATTGCAATTGCTTCAATGACTGAGATTATAGTTTGTTAGTTTTCAATGAAGTTTATAATTCATACTTGAAACTGTGAATGAATTGATACTTTAGCATAAGAGATCATATGACAATATATATATATATATATGTTGCTGTTATATTAATGATCATGATGCCCTCATGTCCGTATTTTATTTTATCGACACCTCTATCTCTAAACCTGTGGACATATTTTTCGATATCGGCTTCCGCTTGAGGACAAGCGAGGTCTAAGCTTGGGGGAGTTGATACGTCCATTTTGCATCATGCTTTTATATCAATATTTATTGCATTATGGGCTGTTATTACACATTATGTCACAATACTTATGCCTATTCTCTCTTATTTTATAAGGTTTACATGAAGAGGGAGAATGCCGACAACTGGAATTCTGGGCTGGAAAAGGAGCAAATGTTAGAGACCTATTCTGCACATCTCCAAAAGTCCTGAAATTTCACAGGAGCACGTTTCAGAATATATAAAAAATATTGGGCGAAAGAAGTACCAGAGAGGGGCAGGCGCTCCATGTCACCCTTTGAGAGGCAGATGGCGACGGAGCTCGAGGTGCTTCAGTCGTGGTAGAATAAGAGCAAGTGTGTCATTAACGGGTGAGAAATGGTAGTTCCTGAACTTGGCGACGCGCAGCATGGGCGCGAGGCGGAGTGTGGACGTTGGCAGGGACCGCATATGCCCATCCTCAAAAGTGAGCTCCTCGAGCTGATCTAGGGCGGGGGCTCGGAACCAGTCGTCAAGCTTGGCTCGGTCCTTGCTGTTGGAACGTAACTTGCCCATTCTAAGGCCTTTGGTTGGGCCAAGGTGACTGCCAAGAATCTTGGAGAACGCATCCAAGCTTTTGCGATAGCCATGGCAGAGCTCGTGGGTGTCGATGAGGTCGACAGGGCTGGAGTTCCATAGGGGGCGCCACCGCCGGGAAAGGAGGGTTGTCCGCGCCCCATATTTGATTTGGAGGAGGGAGATGATGACTCTCAACATATCATCGGGGAGGCTACTAATTAAGTCTAGGCCTGTTGGAGTCGCTTGCGGTTCTAGCTCGCCCCGCCTCCGCTTGTTGGCAGCCCCATTCTCCACCTCCGAAGTCTCCTTGTCAGCGGCGCTTTGTGATAGAAATGGGAGTACAGGGAATATTTAGTTAAAACATGGCAATAGAAAAGTGTATTGGTAACCAGAAGTTATTAGGTAGGGATATAGTAAGAAAAGGGAATAACAATTGGTTGCTTAAATACTACACAATTCATTTGACATTGCTGGGTAAGTCAACATATGCAGATAATTGAAAAGAAAACTTACTCCAAACAAAGTCTGGACGGATGATTTTGTCGGGGAAGTTAGCATATATCTCATGACCAGGCCCTTCTATGTGCAGTGCAATTTTAGTGCCAGCTTTCAGTACATAAAACTTTGCAATTTCATTCCAAAAGCCAGTGCAAAAATAGGAGTCACCACGTTCATCAAGTCTTACAGTAGCAACGATTGTAAATCCATGATTTGTGTGCAGTACGACATTCGTGGAGCATTGCTGTATGTAAAGGGAAAAATTGTGCACTACATAATCTGTTGCATAGAGAGGGATGTCCTGCAGAAAATGGTAGGATTGTTAAAGAAAATATGGTAACATGCAAATATGGGCCCAAATTGGAAGAACTGTACATCAGTTGAAATTGAAGGACAAAATTCTATAATTAAACAGATAGGGTAAACATGATGTCATGGAAATATGAGAGTAATCGAAAGAACAATACATCATTAATTTGCCTAATACAGAAAGAAGAGGGGGAAAATCCCCTTTGACGTATATGGTGCATGTGGCACCTTTTATCCAAATGTAGCAATATTTAGAATGTGTTCAGGAAAGCAGGCCATGCCAACCGATTTAGGGTGAAATTGAACATACCGCGTGCGTCCTCAAGTTATCTGGTACGATGAGATGGAATCTCTGGCGGCGGTCGCCAAGTCCTGAAGTGTCGGCGCACTGTACATTCTACGAATGAAAGAAAACCCTCAAATCATCTCGAATAAAAATGAATTCATGGCGATTTCCGCCAGGTGATTAAAGGAGGCAGATGAACTGAGATAAGAGATGAGATAATATCTCGTTAAATTAGTTACCTTGTCGTCCATGAGAAAGAACCCTCAGTACGGCAGATTCCCCAACCAAGCGGAGCTGGGTCGACCGTGAGCAGCGTCGAGAAAGTCGATGGCGATAGACGGCGGCAAGCGGAAGTGGCGAAATGCAGTGGGCTTTGCCAGCAGCCTGACGGCGGCGACAGGCGCCGAGCTAAGTATTTACCGCCACGATAGGCGGTGCCATGGCATAGACGCGGAGGAGCTTGTGCAGGTGTGAATGGGGAACGTACCAGAGGGGCCGAGGGGGTGGCGGGCGGGGTGAGGGTTTTTATGACATGGGGATGGTGAGGGTTTTCTTTTTTCTTTTTTGAATTGGGTGGTGAAGGTTTTCTGTCCCACAAAGAATTTTGGGGGCGACGGTTTGCTAGAGCGAACCGTGTGTGATTGACGTAGCAGGAAAAATGAAAGTCATTGCACACGGTTCCAATTTTGGGAACCGTGTGTGATTGACGTACTACCTCCATCCTGGTTTATTGGTCCCCCGTTATATTTTTTACCAAAATTTGGCAAAATATTTAACATACTTAGACATAAACAATAAGCGTACACGTACATAAGCATAGTTCAACCATAAGTACATAGTTCAACCGTCATTAAGCATACTCAAGCGTACATAGTTTGATCCATCCCACATCTCATCTCACATGCGGCCGACACGATCTTGAAGCTTCTCCAGGTACTCGGCATACGCGCCGTGCGCCACCCTGCGAGAATACTTCTGCTTGAAGGAGCCAATGGCCCGTCCTCTTGCTTGCGCCAGAACACTTAGATACGCGTCATGAATCTTGTGGTGGCAAAATGGGCATCCATAGCCGTTGTTCCAGGTCCTAATACGCCTATTATGCATTCTTGCATAAAGCTCCCAAAGGATTCGCCTCTTATACCTCCTCTGGGCATCTTCATCCTCGCCGTCCACATCGTCAGACAGCACCTATACAAATAGTAAAATAAATTTGGCATCAAATCACTGATTACATGCCGTGAAGTAGGTTTTGGAATTTATGACTATTTATTTATACATATCCAGAGATTATGGTTCGATTTTTAAGCACAGTCGTCAATGTACAGTCCAATCTTGAAGAAAATAATGGCACAAACATAGGTAGGTCATTCAAAATCAATTGTCAAGTCCTGGCTAGGAATTATTAGCACGAACACTAACCCTAGTCGGATTATTAGCAGCAATCATTTACACAGACCTGTACCATTCAAACAATCAATACGCTACACAGCTCTAGTGAAACTTACTCAGATTTCATGGATTGGGAGAACATAACCACATGATTTCTATTACAAAAAGGGGGAGGCAGGAGTAACCAGAGAAACCCTATGATCTATTTGACACATAAATGGGTATAGATGACTAACCAGCTGTCCGTCGTCGTCGGAGTCGTCGCCGGAGTGGTCGTCGGAATCATCGCCGGAGTGGTCGTCGGAGTCATCGCCGGAGTGGTCATCGGAGTCGGTGTGGAACTCCGCCTTCGGCTATGGAAGCTCGACGCCGTCGACGACGTCAGGGTGCAGCGATAACTCGCCGGCGGTGACGGCAACCTCTGTCGCCATCTCCACGCCGTGCTCCAGTGCATTAGCAGCCCCGGCGTTGCCACTCCCTCCGATGGGGCGCTTCGGCGGCATCCTCATACACTGACGGTTTTGAGGACTGAGAGCGGCGTCGAGGATGCAAGCGGAGAGAGAGGATTGTGTGTGCGTAGAGAGGATGGGGGGTACGGCTGCTCGGGCGCACCATTAATATGGAGTAGTGGGAGTTATGGGAGAGAGGCGGGCGGAGGTCAAACCGATGGCTCGCCTCCTGGTGAGCCTGCGCACCGGACTGCTAGCATGCCTACCAAAGTTTCACACAGCTACTCGCACGCCTCCAGATGACACTGCACAGCGAGCACGCCTCCGTCAATTCACACACCTGCACGCACGCCTCCCCGTCTGCCTGCGCGGCGGACTTCACGCATGCGTCCCGTCAACTCACGCCTGCTCGCACGCCACACGGGTCGCGTGGCGGCACATATATTGTTTTTCTATTTGGATGATTAATGTTGCCGCTTTATTGCTTAACTGAAGCATGCCACATATCCATTGTTGGTCTAACGCTCACGGTTCGAATAAATAATCCGTTTGGGATATTGGTTCCCAATTATTAATAATCTCCCGTCTGTAATTAGATAAAGATTACATCAAAACTGGTCTCAAATTTGACAAAAAAGTACAATGCCACTTTGTATTGTGATACGTCTCCAACGTATCTATAATTTTTGATTGCTCCATGCTATATTATCTACTGTTTGGATATTATTGGGCTTTATTATCCACTTTTATATTATTTTTGGGACTAACCTATTAACCAGAGGCCCAACCCAGAATTGTTTTTTTTTTCTATTTTAGGGTTTCAAAGAAAAGGAATATCAAACGGAGTCCAAACGGAATGAAACCTTCGGGAACATGATTTTCTCACCGAACATGATCCAGGAGACTTGGACCCTACGTCAAGAAACAAAGGAGGAGGCCACGAGGTAGGGGGCGCGCCTGCGCCTACCCCCCAGGCGTGCCCTCCACCCTCGTGGCCCCCTTGTTGCTCCACCGACGTACTCCTTCCTCCTATATATACCTACGTACCCCCAAATGATCGGATACGGAGCCAAAACCCTAATTCCACCGTCGCAACTTTCTGTATCCACGAGATCCCATCTCGGGGCCTGTTCCGGAGCTCCGCCGGAGGGGGTATCCATCACGGAGGGCTTCTACATCAACACCATAGCCCCTCCAATGAAGTGTGAGTAGTTCACCTCAGACCTACGGGTCCATAGTTATTAGCTAGATGGCTTCTTCTCTCTTTTTGGATCTTAATACAATGTTCTCCCCCTCTCTTGTGGAGATCTATTCGATGTAATCTTCTTTTTGCGGTGTGTTTGTTAAGATCGATGAATTGTGGGTTTATGATCAAGTCTATCTATGAACAATATTTGAATCTTCTCTGAATTCTTTTATGTATGATTGGTTATATTTGCAAGTCTCTTCGAATTATCAGTTTGGTTTGGCCTACTAGATTGATCTTTCTTGCAATGGGAGAAGTGCTTAGCTTTGGGTTCAATCTTGCGGTGTCCTTTCCCAGTGACAGTAGGGGCAGCAAGGCACGTATTGTATTGTTGCCATCGAGGATAACAAGATGGGATTTTCATCATATTGCATGAGTTTATCCCTCTACATCATGTCATCTTGCTTAAGGCATGCTACCTCTTGAGCACTGCGTTGGTTTTCCCCGAAGAGGAAGGGATGCTGCAGCAAAGTAGCGTAAGTATTTCCCTCAGTTTTTGAGAACCAAGGTATCAATCCAGTAGGAGGCTACGCGCAAGTCCCTAGTACCTGCACAAAACAAATAAATCATCGCAACCAACGCGAATAGGGGCTGTCAATCCCTACACGGCCACTTACGAGAGTGAAATCTGATAGATATGATAAGATAATATTTTTGGTATTTTTGTGATAAAGATGCAAAGTAAAATAAAGGCAAAGTAAAAAGCAAAGGAAATAACTAAGTAGTAGGAGATTAATATGATGAAGATAGACCCCGGGGCCATAGGTTTCACTAGTGGCTTCTCTCGAGAGCATAAGTATTCTACGGTGGGTGAACAAATTAGTGTTGAGCAATTGACAGAATTGAGCATAGTTATGAGAATATCTAGGTATGATCATGTATATAGGCATCATGTCCGAGACAAGTAGACCGACTCCTGCCTGCATCTACTACTATTACTCCACTCATCGACCGCTATCCAGCATGCATCTAGAGTATTAAGTTAAAAACAAAGTAACACCTTAAGCAAGATGACATGATGTAGAGGGATAGACTCATGCAATATCAAGAAAACCCCATCTTGTTATCCTCGATGGCAACAATACAATACGTTCCTTGCTGCCCCTACTGTCACTGGGAAAGGACACCACAAGTTTGAACCCAAAGCTAAGCACTTCTCCCATTGCAAGAAAGATCAATCTAGTAGGCCAAACCAAACTGATAATTCAAAGAGACTTGCAAAGATAACCAATCATACATAAAAGAATTCAGAGAAGATTCAAATATTGTTCATAGATAAACTTGATCATAAACCCACAATTCATCGGTCTCAACAAACACACCGCAAAAAAGAAGATTACATCGAATAGTTCTCCACAAGAGAGGGGGAGAACGTTGTATTGAGATCCAAAAAGAGAGAAGAAGCCATCTAGCTACTAACTATGGACCCGTAGGTCTGAGGTAAACTACTCACACTTCATCAGAGAGGCTAAGGTTTTGATGTAGAAGCCCTCTGTGATCGATGCCCCCTCCGACGGAGCTCCGGAACAGGCCCCAAGATGGGATCTCGTGGATACAGAAAGTTGTGGCGGTGGGATTAGGGTTTTGGCTCCATATCTGATCGTTTGGGGGTATGTAGGTATATATAGGAGGAAGGTGTACGTCGGTGGAGCTACAGGGGGGCCACGAGGGTGGAGGGCGCGCCTGGTGGGGGTGGGCGTGCCCCCTACCTCGTGGCCTCCTCTTTCGTGTCTTGACGTAGGGTCCAAGTCTCCCGGGTCTTGTTTGTTGAGAAAATCACGTTCCTGAAGGTTTCGTTCCGTTTGGACTCCATTTGATATTCCTTTTCTTCAAAACCCTAAAACAGGCAAAAAACAGCAATTCTGGGCTAGGCCTTCGGTTAATAGGTTAGTCACAAAAATAATATAAAAGTGGATAATAAAGCCCAATAATGTCCAAAACAGTAGATAATATAGCATGGAGCAATCAAAAATTATAGATACGTTGGAGAGGTATCAAGCATCCCCAAGCTTAATTCCTGCTCGTCCTCGAGTAGGTAAATGATAAAAACAGAATTTTTGATGCGGAGTGCTACTTGGCATAATTTTAGTGTAATTCTTCTTAATTGTGGTATGAATATTCAGATCCGAAATATTCAAGACAAAAGTTTAATGTTAACATAAAAATAATAATACTTCAAGCATACTAACAAAGCAATTATGTCTTCTCAAAATAACATGGCCAAAGAAAGTTATCCCTACAAAATCATATAGTCTGGCTATGCTCTATCTTCACCAAACAAAGTATTTAAATCATGCACAACCCCGATGACAAGCCAAGCAATTGTTTCATACTTTTGACATTTTTAAAACTTTTTCGATCTTCACGCAATACATGAGCGTGAGCCATGGATATAGCACTATATGTGGAATAGAATGGTGGTTGTGGAGAAGACAAAAAGGGAGAAGATAGTCTCACATCAACTAGGCATATCAACGGGCTATGGAGATGCCCATCAATAGATATCAATGTGAGTGAGTAGGGATTGCCATGCAACGGATGCACTAGAGCTATAAGTATATGAAAGCTCAACAAAAGAAACTAAGTGGGTGTGCATCCAATTCGCTTGCTCACGAAGACCTAGGGCATTTTGAGGAAGCCCATCATTGGAATATACAAGCCAAGTTCTATAATGAAAAATTCCCACTAGTATATGAAAGTGACAGAATGAGAGACTCTCTATCATGAAGATCATGGTGCTACTTTGAAGCACTAGTGTGGTAAAAGGATAGTAACATTGTCCCTTCTCTCTTTTTCTCTCATTTTTTGGGCCTTCTCCTTTTTTATGGCCTCTTTTTTTTTCATCCGGAGTCTTATCCCGACTTGTGGGGGAATCATAGTCTCCATCATCCTTTCCTCACTTGGGACAATGCTCTAAAAATGATGATCATCACATTTTTTATTTTTCTTACAACTCAACAATTACAACTCAATACTTAGAACAAAATATGACTCTATATGAATGCCTCCGGGGGTGTACCGGGATATGCAATGAATCAAGAGTGACATGTATGAAAGGATTACGAACGGTGGCTTTGCCACAAATACGATGTCAACTACATGATCATGCTAAGCAATATGACAATGATGGAGTGGAACGTTGGAAAGTTGCATGGCAATATATCTCGGAATGGCTATGGAAATGCCATAATAGGTAGGTATGGTGGCTGTTTTGAGGAAGGTATATGGTGGTTGTATGATACCAGCGAAAGGTGCGCGATATTAGAGAGGCTAGCAAAGATGGAAGGGTGAGAGTGCGTATAATCCGTGGACTCAACATTAGTCATAAAGAACTCATATACTTATTGCAAAAATCTACAAGTTATCAAAGCAAAGTATTACGAGCATGCTCCTAGGGGGATAGATTGGTAGGAAAAGACCATCGCTCGTCCCTGACCGCCACTCATAAGGAAGACAATCAATAAATAAATCATGCTCCGACTTCATCACATAATGGTTCACCATACGTGCATGCTACGGGAATCACAAGCTTCAACACAAGTATATTTCTCAAATTCACAACTACTCAACTATCACAACTTTAATATCACCATCTTTATATCTCAAAACAATTATCAAGTATCAAACTTCTCATAGTATTCAACACACTCATAAGAGAATTTTATTATTCTTGAATACCTAGCATATTAGGATTTTAAGAAAATTACCATCCTATTAAGGCTCTCAAAATAATCTAAGTGAAGCATGAGAGATCAATAGTTTTTATAAAACAAATCCACCACCGTGCTCTAAAAGATATAAGTGAAGTACTAGAGCAAAATTACATAACTCAAAAGATATAAGCGAAGCACATAGAGTATTCTAAAAAATTCCAAATCATGTATGGCTCTCTCAAAAGATGTGTAAATCAAGGATTATTGTGGTAAACTAAAAATTAAAGACTCAAATAATACAAGACGCTGCAAGTAAAACACATATCATGTGGTGAATAAAAATATAGCTCCAAGTAAAATTACCGATAGAAGTAGACGAAAGAGGGGATGCCTTCCGGGGCATCCCCAAGCTTTGGCTTTTAGGTGTACTTAGATTATCTTGGGTGTTCCATGGGCATCCCCAAGCTTAGGCTCTTGCCACTCCTTGTTCCATAATCCATCAAATCTTTACCCAAAACTTGAAAACTTCACAACACAAAACTTAAAGTAGAAAATCTCGTGAGCTCCGTTAGCGAAAGAAAATAAAAGAACACTTCAAGGTACTGTAATTAAATCATTATTTATTTATATTGGTGTTATACCTACTGTATTCCAACTTCTCTATGGTTTATAAACTATTTTACTAGCCATAGATTCATCAAAATAAGCAAACAACACACGAAAAACAGAATCTGTCAAAAACAGAACAGTCTGTAGTAATCTATAGCTAGCGCAAGATCTGGAACCCCAAAAAATTCTAAAATAAATTGCTGGACGTGAGGAATTTATCTATTAATCATCTGCAAAAATAATTAACTAAATAGAACTTTCAAAATAAAAATGACAGCAGTTCTCGTGAGTGCTAAAGTTTCTGTTTTTTACAGCAAGTTCAACAAGACTTTCCCCAAGTCTTCCCAACGGTTCTACTTGGCACAAACACTAATTAAACACAAAAAACACAACAAAAACAGAGGCTAGATAAATCATTTATTACTAAACAGGAGAAAAAATCAAGGAATAAAAATGAAATTGGGTTGCCTCCCAACAAGCGCTATCCTTTAACGCCCCTAGCTAGGCATAACAAGCAAGAATAGATCTAGGTATTGCCATAATAGTAAGATAGATTATTAAAACTCATTTCATATTATCTACGTACAGCAGAAAGTTTTCTTTGAGGCAAGCAAAAGTAATCAAAAGGGCTAAATTTAATGGGACAAAAGTCCCCAAGATCAACCTTGGGAGGTATAGGTTCCTCCTTTGGTCCTTCATATTGTACAACCAATTCATCATTATACGCATTCTTTTGACAGAACTTTGTGAGCCTATATTCAAGAGAATATCCTAGTTCATTATTTCAAATAGCCAAATCATCGTTAAGTTCAGAAATTCTATCAACTAAAACATTGGTAGGAACCCTTTTTGTAAGATTTTCATTGAAAGCAACATAGTCTAGAGATCGAAAACACATTATTTCTTCTTGATCAAAGAGGATAGCCTCTATGGGAGGATGGCAAGCATCCACCCTATAATGTGCAAAGATTTCTTTGGCCTCTTTTATTATGAATCTAAACTCATGAGCCAAAAAGATAGTAGCGGCACGCTTAACAGAAGAATGCTCAATATTAGAAAATTCCAGGAAAATCCTTTGTATGCAAGGATGCATGTGCATGAATTGTCTTTCAGGTTCAACTACAAGAATGGCAATAGCATCCGCAAGACTACTAGTTCTATGAAGGATAGAACTACCCATAGAAGGTAAAGCACCAGCACAAGTAAAGAAATCTTGAATAACTCCTTTTCCAATAATATTACCACTACCAACACGGAATTTTAGCAGGTGCATCAGAATTTTTCATGATATTATTATCGACAATAGTTTCCCCAATTTTAGACATAGAGGCTGAAGGTAAAGGACTAGACATAACGACAAGAAAACTAACAAACAAGCAAACAAAAAGCAAGTGGGCAAAAAGAGGCAAATAGAGAAAGAGAGGGAGGATAGAGAGAGAGAGAGAGAGGGTGAATAAAACAGCAAGGGTGAAGTGGGGGAGAGGAAAACGAGAGGCAAATGTCAACTAATGTAATGCAGGAGATAAGGGTATGTGATGGGTACTTGGTATGTTGACTTTTGCGTAGACCTCCCCGGCAACGGCGCCAGAAATCCTTCTTGCTACCTCTTGAGCACTGCGTTGGTTTTCCCCAAAGAGGAAGGGATGATGCAGAAAAGTAGCGTAAGTATTTCCCTCAGTTTTTGAGAACCAAGGTATCAATCCAGTAGGAGGCTACGCGCAAGTCCCTCGTACCTGCACAAAACAAATAAATTATCGCAACCAACGCGAATAGGGGTTGTCAATCCCTACACGGCCACTTACGAGAGTGAGATCTGATAGATATGATAAGATAATATTTTTGGTATTTTTGTGATAAAGATGCAAAGTAAAATAAAGGCAAAGTAAAAAAGCAAAGGAAATAACTAAGTAGTAGGAGATTAATATGATGAAGAAAGACCCGGGGGCCATAGGTTTCACTAGTGGCTTCTCTCGAGAGCATAAGTATTCTACGGTGGGTGAACAAATTACTGTTGAGCAATTGACAGAATTGAGCATAGTTATGAGAATATCTAGGTATGATCATGTATATAGGCATCACGTCCGAGACAAGTAGACCGACTCCTGCCTGCATCTACTACTATTACTTCACTCATCGACCGCTATCCAGCATGCATCTAGAGTATTAAGTTAAAACAGAGTAACGCCTTAAGCAAGATGACATGATGTAGAGGGATAGACTCATGCAATATGAAGAAAACCCCATATTGTTATCCTCGATGGCAACAATACAATACGTGCCTTGCTGCCCCTACTGTCACTGGGAAAGGACACCGCAAGATTGAACCCAAAGCTAAGCACTTCTCCCATTGCAAGAAAGATCAATCTAGTAGGCCAAACCAAACTGATAATTCGAAGAGACTTGCAAAGATAACCAATCATACATAAAAGAATTCAAAGAAGATTCAAATATTGTTCATAGATAAACTTGATCATAAACCCACAATTCATCGGTCTCAACAAACACACCGCAAAAAAGAAGATTACATCGAATAGTTATCCATAAGAGAGGTGGAGAACATTGTATTGAGATCCAAAAAGAGAGAAGAAGCCATCTAGCTACTAACTATGGACCCTTAGGTCTGAGGTAAACTACTCACACTTCATCGGAGAGGCTATGGTGTTGATGTAGAAGCCCTCCGTGACTAATGCTCCCTCCGGCGGAGCTCTGGAACAGGCCCCAAGATGGGATCTCGTGGATACAGAAAGTTGCGGCGGTGGAATTAGGGTTTTGGCTGTGTATCTGATCGTTTGGGGGTACATAGGTATATATAGGAGGAAGTCGGTGGAGCAACAGGGGGCCCACGAGGGTGGAGGGCGTGCCTGGTGGGGGTGGGCACGCCCCCCTACCTCGTGGCCTCCTCTTTCGTGTCTTGACGTAGGGTCCAAGTCTCACGGGTCTTGTTTGTGGATAAAATCACGTTACCGAAGGTTTCATTATGTTTGGACTCCGTTTGATATTCCTTTTCTTAGAAACCCTAAAACAGGCAAAAAACAACAATTCTGGGCTGGGCCTCCGGTTAATAGGTTAGTCCCAAAAATAATATAAAAGTGAATAATAAAGCCCAATAATGTCCAAAACAGTAGATAATATAGCATGGAGCAATCAAAAATTATAGATACGTTGGAGACGTATCAAGGTGTTACTCTATTTTCATGAAGTTAATACTCTAGATGCATGCTGGATAGAGGTCGATGAGTGGAGTAATAGTAGTAGATGCAGGCAGGAGTCGGTCTACTTGTCTCGCACATGATGCCTATATACATGATCATACCTAGATATTCTCATAACTATGCTCAATTCTATCAATTGCTCAACAGTAATTCGTTCACCCACCATAAAATACCTATGCTCTTGAGAGAAGCCACTAGTGAAACCTATGGCCCCCGGGTCTATCTTCATCATATTAATCTTCCACTACATAGTTATTTCCTTTGCTTTTTACTTTGCTTTTATTTTACTTTGCATCTTTATCATAAAAATACCAAAAATAGTATCTTATCATATCTATCAGATCTCACTCTCGTAAGTGACCATGAAGGGATTGACAACCCCTTATCGCGTTGGTTGCGAGGAGCTATTTGCTTTGTGCAGGTACGAGGGACTCGCGCGTAGCCTCCTACTAGATTGATATCTTGGTTTTCAAAAACTGAGGAAAATACTTACGCTACTTTGCTGCATCACCCCTTCCTCTTCAGGGAAAACCAACGCAGTGCTCAAGAGGTAGCATATTGGTGTCCATATGACAACACGATAAGTTTCATGAACTTCAAACAAGTTTTGGATGTACTAGAATTTAGAAATCAAGATTCTCAATGTTTGAAATTTGTTGCACGGGGAGTAAACATGCACCCAGCGAGACACATGTGTTTTTGCAATCCATTTAGGTGCACTGTCACGTATGCGTGTAGCTCAAATTTGATTTTTGCACATTATACCCATAGAAAATCAATCAATCAATGTACTAAAATGTCTTAATGATCTCTCTGCTTTTTTTGAAACTAAAACATCCCTCTTTGGTAACATGTATGTTCACCGCGGGATAATTAATTTAACATGCATCGTAGTTGCCGTGGATTCGCGGTGTGTGTGTAGGTGTGTGCGTGTGGGGGTGGTGGGTGAATCTTGTGAAATTAATGCTGCCTTGCTGAATCTTGTTATGAAAGATTCGTTTTCCGGCCTTCCTAGTGAAGATGCCGCTGCCCATATAAATAGCTTTGTTGATTTGTGTGATATGCAAAAGAAGAAAGATGTGGATAATGATATTGTTAAATTGAAGGTATTTCCTTTTTCGCTTAGAGATCGTGCTAAAGCTTGGTTTTCGTCTTTGCCTAAAATAGTATTGATTCTTGGAATAAGTGCAAAGATGCTTTTATTTCTAAGTATTTTCCTCCCGCTAAGATCATCTCCCTTAGAAACGATATTATGAATTTTAAGCAACTTGATCATGAACATGTTGCACAAGACTGGGAGAGGATGAAATTAATGATACGTAATTGCCCTACTCATGGTTTGAATTTGTGGATGATTATACAAAAAATTTATGCCGGATTGAATTTTGCTTCTAGAAATCTTTTAGATTTGGCCGCGGGAGGCACTTTTATGGAAATCACTTTAGGAGAAGCTACTAAACTCCTAGATAATATTATGGTTAATTATTCTCAATGGCATACTGAAAGATCTACTAATAAAAAGGTGCATGTGATAGAAGAAATTAATGTTTTGAGTGGAAAGATGGATGAACTTATGAAATTATTTGCTAATAAAAGTGTTTCTTCTGATCCTAATGATATGCCCTTGTCTACTTTGATTGAGAATAATAATGAATCTATGGATGTGAATTTTGTTGGTAGGAACAATTTTGGTAACAACGCGTATATAGGAAATTTCAATCCTAGGCCTTATCCTAGTAATCCCTCTAATAATTATGGTAATTCCTAAAACAATTATTATAGAAATTATAATAAGATGCCCTCTGATTTTGAATCTAATATTAAAGAATTTATTACTTCGCAAAAGAATTTCAATGCTTTGATTGAAGAAAAATTTCTTAAGATTGATGAGTTGGCTAGGAACGTTGATAGAATTTCTCTTGATGTTGATTCTTTGAAACTTAGATCTATTTCACCTAAGCATGATATCAATGAGTCTCTCAAAGCCATGAGAATTTCCATTGATGAGTGCAAAGAAAGAACCGCTAGGATGCGTGCTAAGAAAGATGCCTTTATAAGAGCGTGTTCTTCTAGTTCCTATGAAAATAAAGATGAAGATCTAAAAGTTATTGATGTGTCCGCTATTAAATCTTTGTTTTGCAATATGAATCTTAATAATGATGGGACTGAATATGATCCACCTTTACCTAGAAGGCGTTCCAAAAATTCGGAGTTTTTAGATCTTGATGCTAAAATTGATAAAAGTGGGATCAAAGAAATTAAAACCCTAGATGTTGCTAAATCCACTTTCTTGGATTTCAAGGAATTTAATTATGAAAATTGCTCTTTGATTGATTGTATTTCCTTGTTGCAATCCGTGCTAAATTCTCCTCACGCTTATAGTCAAAATAAAGCGTTCACTAAACATATCGTTGATGCCTTGATGCAATCTTATGAAGAAAAACTTGAGTTGGAAGTTTCTATCCCTAGAAAACTTTATGATGAGTGGGAACCAACTATTAAAATTAAGATTAACGATCATGAGTTCTATGCTTTATGTGATTTGGGTGCTAGTGTTTCCACGATTCCAAAGACTTTGTGTGATTTGTTAGGTTTCCGTGATTTTGATGATTGCTCTCTAAACTTGCACCTTCCGAATTCCACCATTAAGAAACCTATGTGATGAATTAATGATGTTCTTATTGTTGCAAATAGGAATTATTTGCCCGTAGATTTTATCGTTCTTGACATAGATTGTAATTCTTCATGTCTTATTATTCTTGGTAGACCTTTCCTTAGAATGATTGGTGCAATTATTGATATGAAGGAAGGAAATATTAGATTCCAATTTCCGTTAAGGAAAGGCGTGGAACACTTTCCTAGAAAGAAAATTAAATTACCTTATGAATCTATTATGAGAGCCACTTATGGATTGCCTACCAAAGATGGCAATACCTAGATATATCCTTGCTTTTTATGCCTAGCTAGGGGCGTTAAACGATAGCGCTTGTTGGGAGGCAACCCAATTTTATTTTTATTCCTTAGTTTTTGCTCCTTTTTAGTAATAAATAATTTATCTAGACTCTGTTTTGGTTGTGTTTTTTGTGTTTAATTAGTGTTTGTGCCAAGTAGAACCGTTGGGAAGACTTGGGGAAAGTCTTGATATCTTGCTGTAAAAAACAGAAACTTTAGCGCTCACGAGAACTGCTGCCATTTTTATTTGGAAAGTGATATTTAGTTAATTATTTTTTCAGATGATTAATAGATAAATTACTAACGTCCATAAATTTATTTTAGAATTTTTGGGGTTCCAGATCTTGCGCTAGCTACAGATTACTACAGACTGTTCTGTTTTTGACAGATTCTGTTTTTCGTGTGTTGTTTGCTTATTTTGATGAATCTATGGCTAGTAAAATAGTTTATAAACCATAGAGAAGTTGTAATACAGTAGGTTTAAAACCATTATAAATAAATAATGAGTTAATTACAGTACCTTGAAGTGGTCTTTTGTTTTCTTTCGCTAACGGAGCTCACGAGATTTTCTACTTTAAGTTTTGTGTTGTGAAGTTTTCAAGTTTTGAGTAAAGATTTGATGGATTATGGAACAAGGAGTGACAAGAGCCTAAGCTTGGGGATGCCCATGGAACCCCCAAGATAATCTAAGGACACCTAAAAGCCAAAGCTTGGGGATGCCCCGGAAGGCATCCTCTCTTTTCGTCTACTTCTATCGGTAACTTTACTTGGAGCTATATTTTTATTCACCACATGATATGTGTTTTTCTTGGAGCGTCTTGTATGATTTGAGTCTTTGATTTTTAGTTTACCACAATCATCCTTGCTGTACACACCTTTTGAGAGAGCCATACATGATTTGGAATTTGTTAGAATACTCTATGTGCTTCACTTATATCTTTTCGAGCTATATAGTTTTGCTCTAGTACTTCACTTATATCTTTTAGAGCACGGTGGTGGATTTGTTTTATAGAAACTATTGATCTCTCATGCTTCACTTAGATTATTTTGAGAGTCTTAAATAGAATGGTAATTTGCTTAAATAATCCTAATATGCTGGGTATTCAAGATTAATATTTTTTTCTTATGAGTGTTCTAAATACTAAGAGAAGTTTGATGCTTGATGATTGTTTTGAGATATGGAGGTAATAATATCAAAGTCGTGCTAGTTGAGTAGTTGTGAATTTGAGAAATGCTTGTGTTGAAGTTTGCAAGTCCCGTAGCATGCACGTATGGTAAACATTATGTAACAAATTTGAAACATGAGGTGTTATTTGATTGTCCTCCTTATGAGTGTCGGTCGGGGACGAGCGATGGTCTTTTCCTACCAATCTATCCCCCTAGGAGCATGCGCGTAGTGCTTTGTTTTTGATGACTTGTAGATTTTTGCAATAAGTATGTGAGTTCTTTATGATTAATGTTGAGTCCATGGATTATACGCACTCTCACCCTTCCATCATTGCTAGCCTCTTCGGTACTGTGCATTGCCCTTTCTCACATTGAGAGTTGGTGCAAACTTCGCCGGTGCATCCAAACCCCGTGATATGATACGCTCTTTCACACATAAACCTCCTTATATCTTCCTCAAAACAGCCACCATACCTACCTATTATGGCATTTCCATAGCCATTCCGAGATATATTGCCATGCAACTTTGCACCATTCCGTTTATCATGACACATTCATCATTGTCATATTGCTTAGCATGATCATGTAGTTGACATAGTATTTGTGGCAAAGCCACCGTTCATAATTCTTTCATGGGACAATTACATTTTTACCCCTAGTTGGTTCCTACCCACGGGGTTTGCCCTTACTTTTCGAGCTTGCTCAGTTTTTCCCTTACTTTTTCCATCGTGGTCCCTTGAATGCCCTTTGACCATTTGACCAAAACTTTGAAAATTCATAACTAATTCATATGAACTCAGAAAAATGAAAATAAGATATCAAAATGTTCAGATAAACGTTACCTTTATGTGCATATCATTTGCATTCAGGACGAAAGCACCCTTTAAACTGCCTGAGGTAATTAATGTTATTAACATTATTAAAAATAAAAAGGTATAAACAATATTTTTTTCATGAATAAAAATTACATGCAAATGTAGGTGATGTTTTCTGAAAATCCAGATATCTTATTTGCATTTTTCTGAGTTCGTATCATCTTGTTAAGAATGTTCTAATGACTTTGACCATTATTTGGAAACTTCATAACAAGTTGATACGAACTCAGAAAAATGCAAATAAGATATCAGGATGTTCAGAAAACATCACCTACATTTGCATGTAATTTTTATTCATGAAAAAAATATTGTTTATAACTTTTTATTTTTGATAATGTTAATAACATTAATTACCTCGGGTAGTTTAAAGGGTGCTTTTGTCCTAAATGCACATGATATGCACATAAAGGTAATGTTTATCAGAATGTTTTGATATCTTATTTGCATTTTTCTGAGTTCATATGAATTAGTTATGAATTTTCAAAGTTTTGGTCAAACGGTCAAAGGGCATTCAAGGGACCTCGACGGAAAAAGTGAGGGCAAAACTGAGCAAGCTCGAAAAGTAAGGGCAAAACCCGTGGGTAGGAACCAACTAGGGGTAAAAATGCAATTGTCCCTTCTTTCATACATGTCACTCTTGGTTCATTGCATATCCCGGTACACCATCGGAGGCATTCATATAGAGTCATATCTTGTTCTAAGTATCGAGTTGTAATTCTTGAGTTGTAAGTAAATAAAAGTGTGATGACCATCATTCATAGAGCATTGTCCCAAAAAAAAGAGAAAGGCCAAAAAAAGAGAAAGGCCAAATAAAATAAAAAATATAAAAGGGACAATGCTACTATCCTTTGCCACACTTGTGCTTCAAAGTAGCACCATAATCTTCATGATAGAGAGTCTTTTGTTTTGTCACTTTCATATACCAGTGGGAATTTTTCATTATAGAACTTGGCTTGTATATTCCAACAATGGGCCTCCTCAAGTGCCCTAGGTCTTCATGAGCAAGCAAGTTGGATGCACACACACACTTAGTTTCTTTTGTTGAGCTTTCATACATTTATAGCTCTAGTGCATTCGTTGCATGGCAATCCCTACTCCTTGCATTAACATCAATCGGTGGGCATCTCCATAGCCCATTGATTAGCCTCGTTGATGTGAGACTTTCTCCTTTTTGTCTTCTCCACATAACTCATTATATTCTATTCCACCCATAGTGCTATATCCATGGCTCACGCTCATGTATTGCGTGAAAGTTTATAGGTTTGAGATTACTAAAGTATGAAACAATTGCTTGGCTTGTCATCGGGGTTGTGCATGATGAGAGCATTCTTGTGAGACGAAAATGGAGCATGACTAAACTATATGATTTTGTAGGGTGAACTTTCTTTGGCCATGTTATTTTGAGAAGACATAATTGCTTAGTTAGTATGCTTGAAGTATTATTATTTTTATGTCAATATGAACTTTTGTCTTGAATCTTTCGGATCTAAATATTCATACCACAATTAAGAAGAATTACATTAAAATTATGCCAAGTAGCACTCCACATTAAAAAAAATCTGTTTTTATCATTTACCTACTCGAGGACGAGCAGGAATTAAGCTTGGGGATGCTTGATACGTCTCCAACGTATCTATAATTTCTGATTGCTCCATGCTATATTATCTATTGTTTTGGACATTATTGGGCTTTATTATCCACTTTTATATTATTTTTGGGACTAACCTATTAACCGGAGGCCCAGCCCAGAATTGCTGTTTTTTGCATGTTTTAGGGTTTCGAAGAAAAGGAATATCAAACGGAGTCCAAACGGAATGAAACCTTCGGTAACGTGATTTTCTCAACAAACAAGACCCGAGAGACTTGGACCCTACGTCAAGACACGAAAGAGGATGCCACGAGGTAGGGGGGCGCGCTCACCCCCACCAGGCGCACCCTCCACCCTCGTGCCCCCCTGTTGCTCCACCAACGTACTCCTTCCTCCTATATATACCTACGTACCCCCAAACGATCAGATACGGAGCCAAAACCCTAATTCCACTACTGCAACTTTCTGTATCCACGAGATCCCATCTTGGGGCCTGTTCCGGAGCTCCGCCGGAGGGGGTATCCATCATGGAGGGCTTCTACATCAACACCATAGCCCCTCCGATGAAGTGTGTGTAGTTCACCTCAGACCTACGGGTCCATAGTTATTAGCTAGATGGCTTCTTCTCTCTTTTTGGATCTCAATACAATGTTCTCCCCCTCTCTTGTGGAGATCTATTCGATGTAATCTTCTTTTGCGGTGTGTTTGTTGAGACCGATGAATTGTGGGTTTATGCTCAAGTTTATCTATGAACAATATTTGAATCTTCTTTGAATTCTTTTATGTATGATTGGTTATCTTTGCAAGTCTCTTCGAATTATCAGTTTGGTTTGGCCTACTAGATTGATCTTTCTTGCAATGGGAGAAGTGCTTAGCTTTGGGTTCAATCTTGCGGTGTCCTTTCCCAGTGACAGTAGGGGCAGCAAGGCACGTATTGTATTGTTGCCATCAAGGATAACAAGATGGGGTTTTCATCATATTGCATGAGTTTATCCCTCTACATCATGTCATCTTGTTTAAGGTGTTACTCTGTTTTCATGAACTTAATACTCTAGATGCATGCTGGATAGCGGTCGATGAGTGGAGTAATAGTAGTAGATGCAGGCAGGAGTCGGTCTACTTGTCTCGGACGTGATGCCTATATACATGATCATACCTAGATATTCTCACAACTATGGTCAATTCTGTCAATTGCTCAACAGTAATTCGTTCACCCATCGTAAAATACCTATGCTCTTGAGAGAAGCCACTAGTGAAACTTATGGCCCGCGGGTCTATATTCATCATATTAATCTTCCACTACATAGTTATTTCCTTTGCTTTTTACTTTGCTTTTATTTTACTTTGCATCTTTATCATAAAAATACCAAAAATATTATCTTATCATATCTATCAGATCTCACTCTTGTAAGTGACCATGAAGGGATTGACAACCCCTTATCGCGTTGGTTGCGAGGAGCTATTTGCTTTGTGCAGGTACGAGGGACTCACGCGTAGCCTCCTACTGGATTGATACCTTGGTTCTCAAAAACTGAGGGAAATACTTACGCTACTTTGCTGCATCATCCCTTCCTCTTCGGGGAAAACCAACACAGTGCTCAAGAGGTAGCATATTGGTGTCCGTATGACAACACGATAAGTTTCATGAACTTCAAACAAGTTTTGGATGTACTAGAATTTAGAAATCAAGATTCTCAATGTTTGAAATTTTTTGCACGGGGAGTAAACATGCACCCAGTGAGACACATGTGTTTTTGCAATCCATTTAGGTGCACTGTCATGTATGCATGTAGCTCAAATTTGATTTTTGCACATTATACCCATGGAAAATCAATCAATCAATGTACTAAAATGTCTTAATGATCTTTGTGATCTTTTTGAAATTAAAACATCCCTCTTTGGTAACATGTATGTTCACCGCGGGATAATTAATTTAACATGCACCATAGTTGTGGTGGATTCGCGGTGTGTGTGTGGGTGTGTGCGTCTGGGGGTGGCGGGTGACTCGCATTACACTACGAGTTGTGAGCCACCGTGTGGGTTGGCTGTTTTGTTATGCAGGCTGGTGCCACATCAGAGTCGTGAAATCATTATTTAAAATATTACACAACCCTTTCATACATAAATGTTTTGCCACATGGAGTCGATGGTTGTCCTACACGACACTCGATACTCGCGTGTGATGCTTTTTGTGGGCCTGCGAGGTCGTCGTCCATCACTTTGACGAACAGCCGGTAGTGAGGTTAATTTAACTAGCAAGGTATAATCTTTTTTGTTTGTGTTATGATGGTATATAGTACGCGTCAAAGAGGTGGGAGGGGACTAGCATATATACTATACGTATGCGTCCGTGAACAAGGACACCTCACCCAGTGTTGGGACTTTTTGGTTACCGAGGCACGTGCCACATCAAAATTGTGAAATTCGTTATTCAAACATCACACAACACCTGTTTGGGCCACATGCATATATATCATAGCTAGGACACTCACGTGTGACACTTCCATCTATGGGCCCACGAGGCCATCGTGGATGCATGCATGCATGCATCACTTTGACCTACATCGGGAGAGGTAATTAATTTCACCATCGATGAGGATTCTTTTGGGTTGTACATATATTACGGCAGGAGCATATAGTATGCAGTGAAGAGGGGGGAAGGGGACCATCATATGTGGTACGCTTGATATGAACCTCACTCTGTGTGGGTGCATGATTTACAGTTTTTGAGGCATGTGGCACGTCAAAGTTATGCATTTTGGGTATTCAACGTATATATGTTTGGCCCACATGAAAAGCGGTGTTGGTTGTCCTCTCGCACCCACTTAAGCGATTATCAGTGATATCAATACTTTCCATCTGTGGGCCTGCTTGATCCATCACTGCTTTTTTCCTGACAACAAGAGAGGTTAATTTGACTTAGGAGGGGATTATTATTTTTGCTCTGGGATGACATGCATGATACACTTTGAGCACACACACATGCATGTGTACGCATGAATCCCTCCCATCGAGTCGAAGTGGCTAGTACAATGCCACCATCATGAACCGATCTCGCTCTGTGTGGGGAGCTAGTGTATGATTTTTAACACACGTGCCAGATCAATGTTGTGTATTCAAACATGCATGCACGCATCACCTCCATACATATGCATGTAGTGGTTGCCTTTGAACGATACACTCCCTCGCGTGGTTATTGGCGACAAGCCTATATATTCGCGGGCCCACGTGGACATCCATGATCACCTTGACCAACAACAAGATAGGTTACCATGGCGGATTCTTCATTTGGTTCGTGTTATCATAGTATAGGTCATGGTGAGATTCAGACCTAATTAAGTTTGAGCGCATATACTATGCACGCATGCATGCATATATGAATCCCCATCATTGGCTTGAAGTGTGATGTAACATACATATGCATCGTCAACCTAACCCTCACTCAGTGTGGGGATTTCTAGTTCGAAATCACGGTGCCACATCAAAGTTGTTCCATTGTTACTCAAAACACACCTCTCCATACATATGTTTGGGCCACACGCATCCAGTGGTTGTCTTCGGGGACTAGCTACTTGCGTGATTATTGGCGAGCTAGCACATCTCCAGGGTCACATGGACGGCCATCACTTTGACCAACAACAAGAGAGAGGTTGTACGACCAAGGTGGATTATTCTTGGTTCGTTTTATGATCCATCTTGGTGAGATATATGCCTCTCTGGCCCGCCGACTAAAAGTGTGTGTGTGTGGGGGGGGGGGGTTGCTACATCGCACTCTGCTACGTGAACCTCGGTTGGGTGGGGGCATGCATTCATAGCTTAATTAGGATTCCCTTCGTGGCGACACGAGGGGGGTTGGGGGTTGCTAGCTAGTTCGCACTTTGCTAGGTAAACCTCGGTTGGGGGGGAGGGGGCATGTGCATTCATAGCTTAGGATTCCCTTCATGCCGACACGAGGGAGGGTGGTTGCTAGCTACTTCGCACTTTGCTAGGGTGAACCTCGGTTGGGGGGGAGGGCATGCATTCATAGCTTAGGATTCGCTTCATGCCGACACAAGGGAGGGGGTCTGCTAGCTACTTCGCACTTTGCTAGGTGAACCTCGGTTGGGGGGAATGTGCATTCATAGCTTAGGATTCCCTTCGTGCCGACACGAGGGAGGGGTGGCTGCTAGCTACTTCGCACTTCGCTAGGGTAAACCTTGGTTGGGGGGAGGGCATGCATTCATAGCTTAGCTAGGATTCCCTTCGTGCCGACACGAGGGAGGCAGGGGGGCTGCTAGCTCTACTTCACACTTTGCTAGGTGAACCTCGGTTGGGGGGCATGCATTCATAGCTTAGGATTCCATTCGTGCCGCACGAGGGAGGGGGGCTGCTGGCTACTCCGCACTTTGATAGGTGAACCTCGGTTGAGGGGGAGGGGGCATGCATTCATAGCTTAGGATTCCCTTCATGCCGACACGAGGGGGGGGGGGCAAGCAATACCATGTGCTTTGCGAGAGAGGTGCCACATCGAATTTGCATTTGGTATTTGAAAATCAAACCACCCTTTTGATACATAAATTTGGTCCACATGCAAGTGTGTTCGTGTTCTGACCCTCTCCCGCGTCATTTTCGCCAAATTTTTATGAACATTAGACAAGTCGGATGACGCAAGAGACACGGTTCACTCAAACTAACCGTGTGCCACGCCGGTGCACCTGTTACGCACACATCCGCACAGTAAATTGGGCTCCACGAGGTTCCCCCTCTCAAAAATATCTGCCCGCCTCGAGGGTTTTTCTGTTTCATAACACACGGTTGTTATCTCCGGACCGTGTGCGATGTTTCTTGTTCCCAATCCCGCTTGCATCCCTAGAAAATATCTGCCCGCCTCGAGGGTTTTTCTATTTCATAATACACGGTTGTTATCTCCGAACCGTGTGCGATTTATTATCATCAAAATTTTCAATAGCCCGGCATTTCACTTCCGCCTTTAACTCCCGCGTAGTAAAATTTTCAGTACCCGCGTCATTTCCTCAAACACCCAGCGCCTCCTCCACACACACACACACCCTCCCTCACTCGAAACCCTAGCAGAGTCCCCGCCGCCACCGCCGCAAGGCCTCCATTGTCAACATCTGCCGATTTGCCCGTGCAGCTTACCCACCAATCTACATACCCATGCCGCCCTGAGTTTCTTAGATGACGCCTGCCAAACGCCCCCTTTCCCACAGATCCCCATCCCCATCCCCATCCCCCACTCCAGAGCGTCGCAGCCTAAGCCCGACTTTGCTTCCCGTGGAGCTCGAGGAGCGACTAGCCCAAAAGAGGTGTATAGCCGTCTCTTCGCCCGACATCACCGAGGAAGCTGATGACCATTACTGGCGGCAGGCACCCAAGCAGCGGGCTAGAGTATGCGGGCATGTCTCGTCCGCCGGCTACGACATCGAGGTCATCGACAGCGACGCCCTGACGTGGGCTGTGTCACAGGTTAAGTGGCCCACCCCCAACCCCTCGGGTTCAACCGCCGTCGATCTCATCCATGGCCCCGCCGCTGATCTCCTCTGGCTCGCTGTCAACAATTTGCCATTCTACATCACCATCGAGCCCCTTTTGTCATTTCTAAAGGACATGTTCTGCGACGCTGGCTTGGGATCCACAGCTTCCAAGTCAGACCTCATCGACGGCGACCACGAGGAGGGCACCCTCTCCGGCTCTTCCAAGGGGAAAGAGCCCATCTGCTCTTCCAAGGGGAAAGTGCCCGTCTGTGACATCAGGGAGGGCACCCTACAGCTGTGCTCTTCCAAGGGGAAGGAGCCCATCTGCGACAACATGGAGCGCATCAAGGGTCCGTGCTCTTCCCACGGGAACGAGCCCATCCGTGACAAGTGAGGAAACCCATGATTTGTTTTGCCGTGCCTCTTCACACGGGGAAACCCATGATTTGTTTTGTCGAGTCCCTTTTGTAGTGTAGTGAGAATATGTCCAGTTTTAATTGCTATATCTGGTTGTTTGCAGTATGCCTTGTTTATTTCAGTTGTTCACAATGTGATGCTCTATATGTGCAATTATTTACTGTACAGTACATTTCATCAATCCAGTTTTAAAAATACCGATAGGAATGCATATATTTGCTTGCTGTTAAGCCTATCATAGCTAACATATGCCTCTTTTAAAGTTTTTTGATTGTTTGGTTGTTTGTAGTTAGCATATGTTCAGTTTCAAATGCTATCTTTGGTTGTTTGTAGTATGCCTTGTTTATTCCAGTTATTCACAACGTGATGTTCTATATGTGCAAGTATGAACCGTGTAGTTCAATTTCATCAGTACCAGTTTCAATACCACTATGAATGACTACATTTGGTTGTTGCATCTTGTAGTTAACACACCTTTCCATTTTTATTTAACCATAACCAGTGTACTTAGACCGGCATAATACCAGTTTGAATGACCATGTTTGCTTGTTATTAAATGTTTGGCCTGTTGCAGTTAGCACACCTTTCCACTTGTTTTGCTCTACTAGCGTGCTTAAACCTGCACACTGAAGCTATCTTTTGGAGATTATTTTGTCTGCCATGTGTAATTTTGGTTGATGTTTAGCTTGCTGTGCTTAACATGCTTCTTGATGTACCTACACAGGAAAATTTTGGAAACGACTGTTGTTTTCCATCGAGGTTAGTGAAGGAAATATGCCCTAGAGGCAATAATAAAGTTATTATTTATTTCCTTATAATCATGATAAAAGGTTTATTATTCATGCTAGAATTGTATTAACCGGAAACATAATACATGTGTGAATACATAGACAAACAAAGTGTCACTAGTATGCCTCTACTTGACTAGCTCGTTAATCAAAGATGGTTATGTTTCCTAACCATGAACAATGAGTTGTTATTTGATTAACGGGATCACATCATTAAGAGAATGATCTGATTGACATGACCCATTCCATTAGCTTAGCACCCGATCGCTTAGTATGTTGCTATTGCTTTCTTCATGACTTATACATGTTCCTGTAACTATGAGATTATGCAACTCCCGTTTACCGGAGGAACACTTTGGGTACTACCAAACGTCACAACGTAACTGGGTGATTATAAAGGAGTACTACAGGTGTCTCCAAAGGTACATGTTGGGTTGGCATATTTCGAGAATAGGTTTTGTCACTCCGATTGTCGGAGAGGTATCTCTGGGCCCTCTCGGTAATGCACATCACATAAGCCTTGCAAGCATTGCAACTAATGAGTTAGTTGCGAGATGATGTATTACGGAACGAGTAAAGAGACTTGCCGGCAACGAGATTGAACTAGGTATGGGATACCGACGATCGAATCTCGGGCAAGTAACATACCGATGACAAAGGGAACAACGTATGTTGTTATGCGGTCTGACCGATAAAGATCTTCGTAGAATATGTAGGAGCCAATATGGGCATCCAGGTCCCGCTATTGGTTATTGACCGGAGACATGTCTCGGTCATGTCTACATTGTTCTCGAACCCGTAGGGTCCGCACGCTTAAGGTTACGATGACAGTTATATTATGAGTTTAGGCGTTTTGATGTACCGAGGGTTGTTTGGAGTCCCGGATGTGATCACGGACATGACGAGGAGTCTCGAAATGGTAGAGACGTGAAGATTGATGTATTGTAAGCCTATGTTTGGATATCGGAAGTGTTCTGGGTGAAATCGGGATTTTACCGGAGTACCGGGAAGGTTACCGGAACCCCCCGGGAGCTAAATGGGCCATGATGGGCCTTGGTGGAAAAGAGAAGAGGCAGCCCTACATGGGCTGCGCGCCTCCCCCTTCCCCTAGTCCTATTAGGACTAGGAGAGGTGGCCGGCCCCCTCTCTCTCTTTTCCCCCTCCGCGAATCCTATTCCAACTAGGATTGGGGGGGGGGAATCCTACTCCCAGAGGGAGTAGGACTCTCCTGGCGCGCCACACCTTGGCCGGCCAGCCTCCCCCCCTCTAGTCCTTTATATACTGAGGCAGAGGCACCCTAGAACACACAAGTTGATCCATGTGATCTATTCCTTAGCCGTGTGCGGTGCCCCCAGCCACCATATTCCTCGATAATACTGTAGCGGAGTTTAGGCGAAGCCCTGCTGCTGTAGTGCATCAAGATCGTTACCACGCCGTCGTGCTGACGGAACTCTTCCCCGACACTTTGCTGGATTGGAGTCCGGGGATCATCATCGAGCTGAACGTGTGCTCGAACTCGGAGGTGCCGTAGTTTCGGTGCTTGATCGGTTGGATCGCGAAGACGTACGACTACTTCCTCTACGTTGTGTCAACGCTTCCGCAGTCGGTCTGTGAGGGTACGTAGACAACACTCTCCCCCCTCGTTGCTTTGCATCACCATGATCTTGCGTGTGCGTAGGAATTTTTTTGAAATTACTACGAAACCCAACAGTTAGTTTCATCCCATGGCTTATATCTGCTCACTGTTCAGGATATCGGTAGCTGGTACCATATAGGCCGATAGCTGATAAGGGACTAATCGGTGAATCAGACTTTTAACTGAATATATCTGCAACCCATCTTTCCTTAGGTTAACTAGGGCCATATGTAATATATCTGAGGCTACATAGCAACATGCACTGTACTTAATGTCTAAATATGCAATCCTAGGCTACATAGCAACAAGGAAGAGTGTTACATTAATGTTCTAATGATGTCTAGATATATGTAGAAGAGCAGCAGAAGCAACATCAACAACACAACCCTGTTTGGATACTCAACTGAGCTAGAGGTTAGAGTTAGTTTCTAGCTCATTACTAACCCTGAACTAACTCCATCTAAAGAGTTGTTTGGATGGCAGGGTTAGATTGACAATAAATGCACTAGGAGAACTAGACCCAATTAGCACCTCTTGGGTTGGATACTAGTTTTTTTGGGTGGGTTATAGATGCAACTAGCTCAAACTAGCCCTCTTGTTTAGATATACTTTAGGGCTATTTGAGCTCGAACTAGCTCAAACTAACTGTAACCCGTGGATACAGCAGCAGATAATTTGTAAGAATGAACTAAACTCCTTCCGGCCCATAATATAAGATGTTAATTCATCTAATATGTGAGTATATTGGATGTTATAAGATACTCCCTCCGTTCCTAAATATTTGTCTTTTTAGAGATTTCAAATGGACTACCACATATGGATGTATATAGACATATTATAAAAGAGTGTTGTACTACATCATTGTGCAATTGCTGTTTAGCTTCTAATATTAACTTGGTGCTTTTAGGTACATATGTCATTGGTAAAGATCCGCGTTTCGACCCTTTCTGCATATGGGGCAATGAGATATCGATGAACCAGCATCAAGTGAGGAAGCTGATAAAGATTGTTAGTAAAATGGGTTCAAAGATGGCAATTAAACCATTTGTTTACACTTTATCCAAGACAACAGCGAACTGCAGGATGGTAAGTAAGAACTCTGCAGCCTTCTTTTTACTGCCCATAATGAGTTGTGTTAGATGACAATGTTTGAATCTTTTTCCTTTGCAGTGGTTGCCAAAGTAGTTTACTCAAGATTACCTCTCAAACTACATGATTGCTGGGCAAGCAAAGGTTAAAGTATTTCTACCAGAACACGATGATTATCTAGATGTTTTCATGAAGACCGTGAAGGATGGTCGGTCGGCCATCACAAGGGGTTGGACTAGAGTCGTGCGTGCCTTCTGCATGGAGGGCACAATATGGGCGTTCTGCTTCACCTTGTTCAGCAACCAGAATATATATCGCCTCTTTCTTTACCGTCTTTAATAGTACAAGTATACAACTGTGGTTCATCATTCTTCATTTGGTTCTTATGTAATTCTTGAACATATGTACCTATGAATCGAATAATGCATTGGTTGTTTGAACTTGATGGATCTGAATAAAGCTGTAGCATACATTCAAATTCAAATCCAAATCCGGTACAATTTGGAAAAGCAGCAATTAAATTACGGTGAAATTACGCTCTCCAGGTTGTTACGGCACACACGGTTGGTAAAACACAAACATTTGCGATATGCACCATAATCGGAGATGGTTCACAGAGAGGAAACATGTGCAAGCATGCACACCGTTGCCGTTTGCAAAGCATGTGCGATGTCAGACAATATCACAAACGGTGCGGGCAAACTAAACGTTTGTGTTAGTTGCATTATCGTACACGATTCGCAACCATGAACTATTTCTGATGAAGTATGCATCATAAACGTTGCACCACAGATTAGCGTGTGCGATAGTTGTCGTGTACGACGATGTTACGACGGTCCAACATTTCGTAATCCTGTCCGACACTCGTACGAAGATTAGCTAATCTTCTTAACGGTGAACCGTTTGTGATGGGCCGCGCATCATACACGTTCTATAATAGTGAACCGTTTGTGATGGGCCACGCATCGTAAACGTAGCACCACAGAATACCGACTGCGATGGCAATGCGTGTAGAAACGAGTAGGAGTACTGTAGGGGCCCGATCCCCGACAGTTTCTAGGTCATGTGTGAAGAACCCCCCTATCGCCCACACTCACTTGGCGACGGTTCCAAATGCCGTCGCGGAAAGGGGTTTTAAACCGTTTGTTTAGGACCGACGTGCACCAGTGCAAGACGGTTCCCGAGGGGGCCACGAGGCACCTGGGTGCGCCCAGGTGGCTCATGGGGCCCTAGTAAGTCGGTTGCTACCTTTCTTTCACCACAAGAAAGATAATATTAGGAAGAATACAGTGTTAAAATTTCAGCCCAACCGGAGTTACGGATCTCCGGAAATTTAAGAAACGGTTTTCGGCGAGAAAATAGGAACGCGAAACAGAAAAGAACAGAGAGAGAGATCCAGTCTCGAAGGGGCTCCTGCCCTTCGGAGTCATGGAGATCATGGACTAGAGGGGAAAGTCTCCTCCCACCTAGGGGGGAGGCCAAGGAAAAGAATAATGAGGGGGCTCTCTCCCGATGGCACCGGAACATCGCCGGGGGAACCATCATGACGACGATCTACACCAACAACTTCGCCGCCGTCATCACCAACTCTCCCTCTCTATGCAGTGATGCAACACCTCTTCTCCCCGCTGTAATCTCTACTTAATCATGGTGCTTAATTTTATGTATTATTATCCAATGATGTAAGGATATCCTATGATGTTTGAGTAGATTCTTTTTGTCCTATGGGTTGATTGATGATCATGATTGGTCTGGGTTGTATGTTTTATTTTGGTGCTATCCTATGGTGCCCTCCATGTTGCGCAAGCATGTGGGATTACCATTGTAAGGTGTTGCAATACGTTCATAATTCGCCTATAGTGGGTGGCGAGAGTGGGGGGGGGGGTTGTTGTGTATGAGAGTAAAGAGGACGTGTTACTTAAGTCTACGGTTGAGTTTTACCTTAATGATCTTTAGTAGTTGCGGATACTTTCTAGTGTTCCAATCATAAGTTCATATGATCCAAGTACAGAAAGTATGTTAGCTCATGCCTCTCTCTCATATAAAATTGCAATAATGATTACCGGTCTAGTTATTGATTGCCTAGAGACAAATCCTTCTCTTGTGTTACAAAAGCCCTCTACTAAAACTAACTTTTACTATCTTGCAAATTACTCCTAGTTTTATTCTCCCTAAGTACATATAGTTTTATTCTTACAAAGTAGTTCTACCATTACACCTACAAAGTACTTCTAGTTTCATACTTGTTCTAGGTGAAGCAAACGTTAAGTGTGCGTAAAGTTGTATCGGTGGTCGATAGAACTTGAAGAGAATATAAATTCTAACTTTAGATCCTCGTTGGGTTCAACACTCTTATTTATTGAAAAAACTATAATTGATCCCCTATACTTGTGGGTTATCAAGACCTTTTTCTGGCGCTTTTGCCTAATACATCTCCAACGTATCCATAATTTTGTATTGTTCCATGCTTATAGTATCAATCTTGGATGTTTTATATGCAATTATATATCATTTTTTGGGACTAACTGATGACCCACAAATATAGGGGATCAATCGTAGTCCTTTCGTTAAGTAAGAGTGTCAAACTCAACAAGGAGCAAAGGGAAATGGCAAGTGGTTTTCAGCAAGGTATTTTCTGCGATCATCGAAATTAGTGGTAATGGGTAGTTTGATAGCAAGATAATTTGTAACAAGTGACAAGTAGCAATAGTAACTAAGGTGCAGCAAGGTAGCCCAATCATTTTTGTTGCAAAGGACAGGTCAGAACGGTCTCTTATAATAAGCAAAGCATTCTTGAGGACACACGGGAATTTCATCTAGTCACTTTCATCATGTTTATTTGATTCGTGTTTGCTACTTTGATAATTTGATATGTGGGTGGAACGGTGTTTGGGTGTTGTTCTTACTTGAATAAGCCTCCCACTTATGATTGACCCCTCTCGCAAGCATCCACAACTATGGAAGAAGAATTAAGATAAATCTAACCAGAGCATTAAACATATGGATCCAAACCAGCCCCTTACGAAATAGCGCATAAACTAGGGTTTAAGCTTCTATCACTCTAGCAACCCATCATCTAATCACTACTCCACAATGCACTTCCTTAGGCCAAAATATGGTGAAGTGTCATGTAGTCGATGTTCACATAACACCACTAAGGGAAACAACAACATACATATGATCAAAATATCGAACGAATACCAAATTCACATGATTACTTATGACAAGACTTCTCCCATGTACTCAAGAACAAAAGTAACTACTCACACATCATATTCATGTCCAAGATCAGAGGGGTATTGAATACATAATGGATCAGAGGTTTTTCTCACCAAATAAACCAACTAGCATCAACTACAAGATGTAATCAACATTACTAGCAACCCACAGGTACCAATCTGAGGTTTTGATACAAAGATTGAATACAAGAGATGAACTAGGGTTTGAGATGAGATGGTGCCGGTGAAGATGTTGATGAAGATTGGTCCTGCCATGATGAGAGGGTTGTTGGTGATGACGATGGCTTCGATTTCCTCCTTCCGGAGGGAAGTGTCCCCGGCAGAATCGCTTCGCTGGAGAGCAAAAGTGCTCCTGCCCAAGTTCCACCTCGAGACGACGGTGCTCCGTCCTGAAAGTCCTCTCCTTAATTTTTTAAGAGAAATGGGATTATATACTAGAAGATGGGCACTGGGGGCTGGCCAGGGCCCCCAAAATCCATTAGGGTGCGTCCTGGTGCCTTGTGGGAACTTGGGTGCCCCCCTGGTAATTTTTTATGCACTATTTTTTATTTATTCCAAAATATATATCTGTAAAATTTAAGCTCATTTGGAGATGTGCATAATAGGTATCTCTGACATAGCTTTTTTAGGTCCAGAATTCTAGCTACCGACAATCTCCCTCTTCATGTAAATCTTCCATTAATTAGAGAGAAAAGGAATTAGAATTGCTCCACAAAGTGTTATATTGACTTAAAACACTATAAATAATAGTAGGAAAACATGATGCAAAATGGACGTATCAACTCCCCCAAGCTTAGACCTCGCTTGTCCTCAAGCAAAGACGACATCGATAATCATGTCCACGTGTTTAGAGGGAGAGGTGTCGATAAAAACAAAATACAGACATAGTAGAATCATGATCATTATTATAGCGGCAACATTCATTATCATAGAACTTTTCTTGAGCAAGTAACAATTCATCACAACAACGAAGTAGAAGGCATAAACTTTCTTGAAAACTAACAAACTATGTTCTCAGCCAACAATGCAATTGCAATTCATCATATTTTCAGACAGGGTCTCATGTAGGAGCTTTTTAGCAAGTCCACATACTCAACCATCATTTAGTCTTCTATGATTGCTAACACTCACAACATATATATGGAGCAAAAAATTTCAGCTAGACACATAGAAAGATAGGGGCTTATAATTTTGCCCCCAACTTATTCACCTCAGGGGTAATGTCAACAATAATAACTCATGATCACTTATATCCAACCGGATATATATGCCTAGATCTTTCCCTACCACATGATGCTTGCAAAATAAAAAAATAAAAAGGAATAGAGCAGAACACTTGTAACACCCCGAATGTAATTTACCTTATATGTACTCCAACTCTTGCCGTTTCCGGCACTAAGTTATTTTATTTTCCTCGGGTTCGGGTTTTTGTCTCCGTGTGTTGTTTCCTTTGTCATGCATCTCATATCATGTCATCATGCGCATTGCATTTGCATACGTGTTCGTCTCATGCATCCGAGCATTTTCTCCGTTGTCCGTTTTGCATTCCGGCGCTCCTATCTCCTCCAGTGATCCTTTCTACCTCTTTTCATGTGTGGGGGTTAAACATTTCCGGATTGGACCGAGACTTGCCAAGCGGCCTTGGTTTACTACCGGTAGACCACCTGTCAAGTTTCGTGCCATTTGGACTTCGTTTGATACTCCAACGGTTAACCGAGGGACCGAGAAGGCCTCGTTTGTGTTGCAGCCCAACACCCTTCCAATTTGGCCCAAAACCCACCTAAACCCTCTCCATCATCTAGAGCGTTCGATCATGATCGCGTGGCCGAAAACCGTGCTCAATTTGGAGCCTCCTAGCTCTTCCTACCTATAAAACTAGACCTCCCCCCGAAATTTCGGGTCAAAACCACCCTAAACCTAGATCCCCTTGCCCTCAGCGCGCCGGACACGTCCGGGCGCGCCGGGCACCTCGCCACCGACCAATCCACGGGCGCCACCTGTCCCGGGCAGGACCGCTTCGCCGCCGGTCCGCGCCAGGCCCGCGGGGCCCGGAGCAGGCCCTCCCGGCCCGGTCTGCTCCGCCGCCTCACGCCCGCGCCCCGCCGCCTTCCTTCCTCGCGCCGCCGCCCGAAGAGCGTGCCGGCCGCCGCGCCGCCATTTCCGGCAGCCACCGCTCCGACCTTCGCCGGCCAGACACCTCGCCGCCTTGCCCGACCGTGCCGTGCCGCAGGAGCTTCGCCACCGAACCGCGCCGCGCCGGCGACGCCTCCTCAGCTCCCTATGAGCCCCTCCACGCCGACGAGCTCCCTCAGCTCCGGTCACCATGCTGTCATCCTCACCGATGAACCTCGTTGTGCGCGCCACCGCGATCCAGATCTGAGCTACAGTAACCCTAGTTTGGGTTGACTTTTCCCCCTCTCCTCCTGATATTTTTGCTATCTTTGTCATGTCGTAACTTTTCGTCTGTGGCTCCGTTTTGCGCGTGTAGCATATCAAAATGTTTGTCTCAGAGAGTACATCATTTCATCTCATTATCATTTTTATTTGAGCTCATCTTGATGCCCGAAATGCTGTTGGAAGAGGTCTATGTGATATAATTGTCAGATCTATTTCATCAAATAGCTATTTGTCATTTTTGCCATGATTAATGTGTGCATGATATGCTCCTGATTTCTACATGAGTTTTGTTATATGCCATGCCATCTTTACAGAGGTGCTTACCATGTATTTTTGTGATATGTGTGGTGACTAGCACAAGCTTGCAAAGTAGTGCATTCGTTAATGCTGATTTCAGGGACTTAGAATTTCTCTAAGTCCTTGTCCTAATTTTGTCATTATGCCATATGTTCATGTTGTTTCCTAGTGATCCGTGCCTCTTTTGAGGATGATCAGTAAGGGTGATTTGTTAACCTTGTGGTGCTATATTCATCCATGTTTTTGTTTGCAATTATGGAGCACCCTAGCTTGAGTCAATCGAGCTCTACTTTTGCTATTTCGTGAATCCTGGCAGATTGTTGACTTGTTAGCGATTTTGCCGAGGATGTTTTCATTGATCCGTGCATGCTATGTTGTTGTTCTTGCCATGTCTAGCTTCTATGCCATGTATTCTTGATGGGTGTATGCTTAGTTGGTCATGCCATGCTTTGTAGTGAGTGCATCGAGCTCGTAAACATGCCTACTCGTTAACTGATTTGCATGCTCCAGTTTTTCAAAGTCTGAGATCTGATTATGTTTTTGCCATGTTCACATGCTTGCAATTGTATTTTCTGATCCCTTTTGGCTCAAGGTCGCTAAGGGACTTTTGTTAAGTGCTTTGAGTAGCTTCATGCCATGCCTTGCTTTGTCATGTTAAGTTCCTGTAGCATATAGTTTTCATGCTCCAAAGTGTGCTACCTGATGTTAAATTCTAGACTTGTGTTAATTTCACTAAGTCTGAAACCTGTTATCGTTTGCATTTTTGCCATGCTTGTTTGAACCTGTTAATGGATGATTTGGCCGCAGCTCAGTGTTCATATTTTGTCAAGCATCATGAGTGGATCCCTGCCATGTATTTTTTGTCATGTTTGAGTGATGTAGCATATTTATCTTGATGCTTTTAGATGGCTACTTGCTGATTATCGCAGACTGGTGCCATATTTGTTTTGCTTGCCATTTCCAAACCGTGCATCCGATTCCGGTGATCTTTATATTGATTTCAACCGAAATCATCTCACCTTTCCAGTGGCACTCTTGGATTTCCATGTTGAGGCCAGGTTCAATCATTCCTTTTCAAATCTTGCATATGCATCACATATCGCATCCCGCATAGCATACCATGTTTGCATCATGTTGTTCGAGCGTTGCACGTGGTTGATTGTGTTCCTTTTGCTTGTTTGTATTGTTTGGGTAGAGCCGGGAGACGAGTTCGCTAACGAGGAGCCCATTGAGTTTGCTTACGAGGACCAAGTCAACCCTGACAACTTTGCAGGCAAGATGATCATACCCTCGAAATCACTTCTATCTTTGCTTGCTATATGCTCGCTCTTTTGCTATGCCTATGCTACGATACCTACCACTTACTTATCATGCCTCCCAAATTGCCATGTCAAACCTCTAACCCACCATGTCCTAGCAAACCATTGATTGGCTATGTTACCGCTTTGCTCAGCCCCTCTTATAGCGTTGCTAGTTGCAGGTGAAGATTGGAGATCGTTCCTTGTTGGAACATTGTTTATTGTTGGGATATCACCATATTATATTGTTATCTTAATGCATCTATATATTTGGTAAAGGGTGGAAGGCTCGGTCTTTTGCCTAGTGTTTTGTTCCACTCTTGTCGCCCTAGTTTCCGTCATATCGGTGTTATGTTCCGGGATTTTGCGTTCCTTATGCGGTTGGGTGATAATGGGAACCCCTTGATAGTTCGCCTTGAATAAAACTCCTCCAGCAATGCCCAACCTTGGTTTTACCATTTGCCACCTAGCCTCTTTTTCCCTTGGGTTTTCGGAGCCCGAGGGTCATCTTATTTAAACCCCCCTGGGCCAGTGCTCCTCTGAGTGTTGGTCCGAACTGGGCAGCCTGCGGGGCCACCTCGGGGAAACTCGAGGGTTGCTTTTACTTGTAGCTTGACCTATCTGAGTGTGCCCTGAGAACGAGATATGTGTAGCTCCTACCGGGATTTGCCGGCACATTCGGGCGGTGTTGCTGGACTTGTTTTACCATTGTCGAGGATGTCTTGTAGAACCGGGATGTCGAGTCTGATCGGAATGTCTCGGGAGAAGGAATATCCTTCGTTGACCATGAGAGCTTGTGATGGGCTAAGTTGGGACTCCCCTGCAGGGATTTGAACTTTTGAAAGTCGTGCCCGCGGTTATGGGCAGATGAGAATTTTTTAATGTCCGGTTGTAGATAACATGAAACTTAACTTAATTAAAATGAATCAACCGCGTGTGTAACCGTGATGGTCTCTTCTCGACGGAGTCCGGGAAGTGAACACGGTGTTGGAGTAATGTTTGACGTAGGTTGTTATAGGATCACTTCTTGATCATAGTTCTTCATTCGTGCCTTGCCTTCTCTTCTCGCTCTCTTTTGCGAACAGGTTAGCCACCATATATGCTAGTCGCTTGCTGCAGCTCCACATATTACCTTGCCTTACCTTACCTATAAGCTTAAATAGTCTTGATCACGAGGGTGCGAGATTGCTGAGTCCCCTTGACTCATAGTTTACTTCCAAAACCAGATGCAGGTACCGATGGTTCCGTTCCAGATGATGCGCTTGAGCTCAAGTGGGAGTTCGATGAAGACTCTCGCCGTTACTATGTGTCTTTCCCTGATGATCAGTAGTGGTGCCCAGTTGGGGGCGATCGGGACCGTGTCGCATGTTGGGGTTGATCTTTTATTTTGGTACCGTAGTCGGACCATGAGTGTATTGGATGATTGTAATGTTATTCATGTATGTGTGTGACATGGCGAGTGTAATCCAACTATGTACCTTTTTCCCCTATTATCTATTTACATGGGTTGTTGTGAAGATTACCTTACTTGCGACATTGCTTTCGGTGCGGTTATGCCTCTAAGTCGTGCTTCGACACGTAGGAGATATAGCCGCATCGAGGGCGTTACAACACTATTGACTCTTGCATACAAAGTAAATACATAAAAGTAAAAGATAGGATTTTGCTGTCGAAACTGAATTTTGCTATCGAAACTGAATTTTACTGTCAAAACTGAACGCACTAGAGGTGAGGCTACACATGAGTCGACTGACTTTTTCATCTCTGGTCAGTCGATTTTGCAGCCATTGGATACGAAATCAAGGGGCCTGCAATTCATCTTCAACCTCCACCCCCTGAGAAGCCAGCCACCACCGGCCAAACAGCCGCCCCCGCCACCCACGGCCGGCAGTGCGCCACCCCGCCCGCCCCGAAAACACTCCCCACCGCCGGTCCGCCGCCGCCCCGGCCATCCCTCTAGCCCCCCCTGCCGAGCTTTTTCTCCGGTGATCCCCACGCCACCGCCCCACCACCACCGGCGACCACCGCCCCTATCCTAAACCCTAAGATAGATAGTGGGGAACCTCTTCGGCGAGCCCCCTTCCCGCTGCGGCTGGTTCTTCCTTAACTCCGGCGAGCCCCCCACCCCCTGAAAATCGACTGACCCAAAAGTCGATTCAGTCGACTAAAGTGTAGCTAAATCAGAGCAGCATCGCAAGCAAGTGCAAGAGCAAGAGCAACAGCGCGAGCAAGAGCAGACAAGGCAGGGGATCGAGAGCAAGAGCAGAGCAGCAGCGCGAGCGAATGCTATAGCAGCAGCAGCTCCTACTGATGTGGACGATGCCGCCGAGGGAGCGACACCGTGGAGGAAGTGGCCGCCGTCGCCGTGGATGGAGCCGCGCCATGTCGGCTCGAGATCGAGCGCCGGCAGCACCGTGAGATCAAATCAAGAAGAAAATGCGACGGTTAGTGTACAACCTCTTTGGTGGCGCCGATTAGGCTGCAGCTTCATCTGAGGAAACGGTGATGATGATGATCTTCCAGTGGTGTAGGTGAAGACGGTGGTGTGGGAATGGAGGTGGCGCGAAATACGAGGGGAACATCGGGGCAACTCCTTGGAGGTGGAGGACGGGGTGGCTGAACCGGCGGGACGACCAGATCGACGACGGACCCTCATCCAGTACGGTGGATGAGGGACGTCGAGGTGTTGTTGTGGACGACATCGTCGGCGAAGAGGCTCCGGCTGGGTGGCGGACGGAGGAGGGTGTGGGGCTTCGCGGGTTTTCTCGGCCTCGGTGTACGAATGGGTGGACGGATGGGATGGGAGTGGGGAACCATGTCTTAGGGACGCGCTTGTCCGAAATGTTGGGTAAGTTATGAAAGTACCCCACCGATTTGAGGCGGTTCTTTCGGTTCAGGGGTATCACGGGCATTTCGCGTGTCGGGATTTCACAGGAGGTGGGAGTTTTCGCGCGCGTTGTAATTTTGGAATAGCAAGGCGTGGGTTGAGATGGAGGGTGTTGTCGGAGCACAATGAGACAAAGATATATCTTAAATATTTCGGGCTAACAAGGAGCGAGTTGAAATTTCGGGACAAGCCTAACATGTACTGTACCAAATCAATTCGCACTACAAATGTCATTCAAAACTTTGAATTCATGTTATGTTCAATTAAAATATTTTGCTACATGTATAATGCATGCAACCTACTACTCAAACGAACGTTTTAGTGCATTCCAAACGTATATACTACCGCTTCAATATGAACTAAATTTGAATTTGTTTCTCTATTTGAATAAGATCTACAATAATGATTGTTGTGAAGTCAAAGCATTTGAATTCGTTTCTCTGTTTTAATAAGATATACAATCATCATTATTGTCAAGTTAAACCATCATTTGTGTATTATCTTCACAGCACACCACATGATTTGTCTCGAGTTACATATGAACTATGGGTACTATATGAACTCGAACTCGATTTTTTGAATCCACTTTATGTTGATTTCAAATCATAGTACATTTCAAGATCTAGCTAGATCTTCATAATCGAAACCATGTCTCATATGTACAATGTGTTTATCACATTATGTATGGTGCCCCACCCCCTACGCCTACAAGTATTTAGATGTGAGTTGCAAACACCACACATTACCACAAATTGAAATAAAATGTGAGAATGTTCAGTATATAGTATTGTTTAGATTGTTCGATATTTAGTTGTAAGCTGCAAACGCCACACATTATCACAAATTCAAATAAAATGTGAGATTGTTCGATGTATAGTACGGTTTAGATTGTTTGACATTTAGCTGTGAGTTGCAAACGCCATGCATTATCACATTATGGTATAACATGTGCAAAACCACAACACGTGTATCACCGCTATATTCATTCATGCATATGTTTAAAACACTATGATCTCCTATTCAAATATATGAATCCACTTTCATATCAAATTATGATCTTTCTTTGTCTCTTACACCCACACAATCCTCTAACCTTTGTAGCTACCACTAACTTTCTCTCGTGCATGCACACGCCCTCCTAGCCCTCCCCCTCCCTCGGCATTCTATCCATCGCACACATTCATTTTTTCTTTAGGTCGTTCTGCCACAGTCTCCACAACTCCTTTCCGACACACACCGATCGATAAACCTCTCCAGCGATGTCTTCCTACAAAATACAGACGCACTTTCAATCTCCTCCTTTATGTGTCCTTGTCTCGTGTCTCTCATACGGTCCCACACACGTGTAAACTCTCGCCCCTCTTTTCATTGATCTCACAACCGCACACTCCTCCCCCTATCTAGCTAGTAGCTAGGCCTCTCGCACCACCTCCTAGCTCCATTCTCTCTGTCTATCCGTCTCGCTGGGCCTTATTTGCCTCTAACAAATGGACATACACCGACCGATCTCCCGCTATACATATAGCTAGCTAGGTCCTTATAACTCGTTTTCCCCACGCGTCGATCGATCTACCCCATTAGTTATGTCTCTCCCTTCCTCCGACAATCAACAATTGATCTACCGATCTAGTTAGGTTTGCTTACCAAACACATGGTTCCCCTTCACCATCCATGGATGCGTCCCGACAGATCTATCACGCACAGGCACACACAGAAACACATCCCCGCTCTTATTGATAACATTGCAGTTCCACCCTCAGTTTGTCTAGTAGGCCTCTCCCACCATCTTCGAGAAGCATTTCCATCACCCATCCAACACTCTACCCCTCTCCCTCCCTCTCTCTCCTCTCTCTCTCTCTCTCTCTCTCTGTCCCATCCTATTTCCCGTCCTTCAGTTATGTATGGATGTCGACCGATCTCCCTCAAGACATAGCTGGGTCTCTCCTTCTCAACACATATATGAGTCGTTCTACCTCTATAGTTAGGCCTCTGCCTACCCCTCCCCGACCCCCTCCCACACACACACACCGATACATCGAGCGCTCTATTCATGTCTCCCTGCCACACACAAACTTGACCTGTGCCCTCTGACGTTCCGGTAGGTCAGTCGCCCTATATCTTTGACTTGCACACACACACAATTTCGATGGCTCTCTTCATCGATCTCGCACCCACCCACTTGATCCTCTCTTCGACTCTATCGATATCTATGAGCCCTCCCTCTCTTCTCGTGGATCGCCCGGCCCTCTATGTATGATATGGATAGGCCTCCATTTCACACACATTGCATGCAAAATTTTGTTTGAGATGTCATCGACACATATTCCCACAAATACATTCACGAAATCAACCTCGCCCCCAAAACAAAAAACACTCACAAACGCACAAGCCATTTGACTAGGTTTGTATCTCCCACACACACCCATGTAGGTGGGGGACATGCACGAAGAGAAGAGGTGCACGCACAACGCACGTACTCCTGTCTCTTTCCCAACCACACCCGCGCGGCTACACGGTGGAGCTCATTTCTGTACGAAAAGGTAGCCCACATGGTAATTTTACACATGTACTGGTTGTCCACTAGATGGAGGGAGGATCGTCTACCACGGGTAAACAAAGAAATTGCGACTTGACGCGTTATGTTAAAAAAGAGGCAAACCATGTGGGGCCTACCTTAGAGGCAAGGCTCTATACATTGGAGTACTTTTGATGTGTCCCGTCAACTCACAGAACAAGGAGAAGCTTGCTTAGTACGCCGTCTCCCCCGCCCACGGGCGCGGTGGCTCGCAGGATGAGGTGAAGCTTGCTTACCAGTAGTAGTATTGTATGCCTTACGTCCGCTCCCTCGCCCACGCGCGCGGTGGCTCGCAGGACGAGGAGAAAATTTTACTACTCCCTCCGTTTACTCCTCGTCCCTACTACTACCTTGGTTAGAGAGATTATCATATTGTTTGGAATATATATTTCCTTTAGTAGATTTCAATATGAACTACTAGTACATACTCCAAACACTGATGTATATAGACGTACTTTAGAGTGTAGATTCAGTCATTTTGCTCCGTATGTAGTCCATATTGAGGCCCTGTTTGGTTCATAAGTCCTAGGACTTTTTCTAGTCCCTACTACTTAAAAAGTTCCTCCCTGTTTGTTTTCAGGTACTAAAATGTCCCTAGTCCCTCCCTAGAGGTTATTGAATGACCATGTTACCCCCAGTATACAGAAAAATAACAACCAAACAACACCATGGGGCGGCGGGGCAATGGGTGCAGGGAGGGGCATTGTTGGAAAAGTCCCAAAAAAGACTCTCCTTGAGGGTCTTCTTCATTAAGTCCCAAAAAGAAAGTTTTAGTCCCTCCTATTTGGTTAAAAAGTCTCTAAGAGGGACTTTTTCTAGGCCCTACACTAAAAAGTCCCTGGAAACAAACGCCCCCTGCATAAAGTTGAGACACTTATTTTGGAACGGAGGGAGTACATATTTGCTATGATATGTCAATCATTGAGATGCAATAGCATGCATGTTAGTCTCCTTTGTATTTGATGAAATGTTGCAACGGGCAACCTTGGACGCAATATACATGTAACAGAAGCTGGAAGCTTCATAGCATTGTACTATCTCGCTGATAAATTACAGTATGTACTATACTAGTACTTCCTCTGTTCCTAAATATAAGTCTTTGTAGAGATTTCACCATGAACCACATACGGATGTATATAGATGCATTTTAAGTGTAGATTCATTCATTTTGTTCCATATGTAGTCCACCTAGTGGAATCTCTACAAAGACTTATATTTAGGAACGGAGGGAGTACTATGTAAAGAGTTAGGTGTCGCACAGTGTCCAGAAAATATGGTGATAGTGTGAGGTGGACCACGTAATCACTGAGCCTGCATGTTTTCACTACTCCTGCACTCCTCCACCGTAAGAATGGAGAAAATTGTAATATAGTAGTACTACCTCCTTTAGCCGAAAGCGTGGGACACCCAGGAGTCCTACCACCTCAGTAATAATGACCAATGAGCTGTCAAATCACATAGACCCAACAGTAAGTTGGACGGACGAAGCAACCATCACTCTTGAATCCGCTTCTCCCTTCAACGCAGGCACCAGTGAGAGGTCGCGTCCACTCTGCCCGGGCATGAATGCGGCACTGATTCTATGGAGCGGCGCTGACCGTTTCAGGCGGGAAGCGCGCACGGGCGATGGATGGGCTTTGGGTGTGCCAGGCTGGTCAGGAGCGGGCGTGGCAACTGTCCCCGTGTCCCTACCGGACGCCCGGAAACGAGAGGATGCACCGACTCTCGTGGCTAAAATCATACACTACACACCATCTCTCTGTAGGAGTAGGTCGATCTGTCGCTCTCTCTAACACACACATGTTGTTAAACACACACACGCACACACAGGTTCATAGAATAGGAAAATCGTGCGAGTGCGAAGCCACAGGAAGTGAGATACAAAGGGAGTACGTACAAGAAGCGAAGAGGTGACGAATATTCCATTGCCACCTCTTGAGCACTGCGTTGGATTTCCCCGAAGAGGAGAGGATGATGCAGCAAAGTAGCATAAGTATTTCCCTCAGTTTTTGAGAACCAAGGTATCAATCCAGTAGGAGGCTACGCGCGAGTCCTTTGTACCTACACAAAAACAATAGCTCAACCCAACCAACGCGCTTAGGGGTTGTCAATCCCTTTACGGTCACTTATGAAAGTGAGATCTGATAGAGATGATAAATAATATTTTTGGTATTTTTGGTATAGAGATGCAAAGTGAAAAGTAAAAGGTAAAGTAAAAGCAAAGCAATAATAAAGTGATGGAGATTGATATGATGAGAAAGAGACCCGGGGGCCATAGGTTTCACTAGTGGCTTCCCTCAAGAGCATAAGTATTCTACGGCGAGTGAACAAATTACTGTTGAGCAATTGATAGAATTGAGCATAGTTATGAGAATATCTAGGTATGATCATGTATATAGGCATCATGTCCGAGACAAGTAGACCGACCCCTGCCTACATCTACTACTATTACTCCACTCATCGACCGCTATCCAGCATGCATCTAGAGTATTAAGTTAAAAACAGAGTAACGCCTTAAGCAAGATGACATGGTGTAGAGGGATAGTTTCATGCAATATGATAAAAAGCCCATCTTGTTATCCTCGATGGCAACGATACAATACGTGCCTTTCTGCCCCTTCTGTCATTGGGAAAGGACACCGCAAGATCGAACCCAAAGCTAAGCACTTCTCCCATGGCAAGAAAAACCAATCTAGTAGGCCAAATCAAACTGATAATTCGAAGAGACTTGCAAAGATAACCAATCATACATAAAAGAATTCAGAGAAGATTCAAATATTATTCATAGATAGACTTGATCATAAACCCACAATTCATGGGTCTCAACAAACACACCGCATAAAGAAGATTACATCGAATAGATCTCCACGAGAGAGGGGGAGAACATTGTATTGAGATCCAAAAAGAGAGAAGAAGCCATCTAGATACTAACTATGGACCCGTAGGTCTGAAGTAAACTACTCACACGTCATCGGAGGGGCTTGGATGATGATGTAGAAGCCTCCGTGATCGATGCCCCCTTCGGCGGAGCTCCGGAACAGGCCCCAAGATGGGATCTTGTGGATACAGAAAGTTGCGGCGGTGGAATTAGGTTTTTGGCTCCGTATCTGATCGTTTGGGGGTACGTGGATATATATAGGAGGAAGAAGTATGTCAGTGGAACAGCTGGGGGCCCACGAGGCAGGGGGCGCGCCCTGGGGGGGGGGGCGCCCTCCACTCTCGTGACCGCCTCGTGGCTTTCTTGACGGAGGGTCCAAGTCTCCTGGATCTTATCTGATGAGAAAATCACGTTTTTGAAGGTTTCATTCCGTTTGGACTCCGTTTGATATTCCCTTTCTTCAAAACCCTAAAACAGGCAAAAAAACAACAATTCTGGGCTGGGCCTCTGGTTAATAGGTTAGTCCCAAAAATAATATAAAAGTGGATAATAAAGCCCAATAATGTCCAAAACAGTAGATAATATAGCATGGAGCAATAAAAAATTATAGATACGTTGGAGACGTATCAAGCATCCCCAAGCTTAATTCCCGCTCGTCCTCGAGTAGGTAAATGATAAGAACAGAATTTTTTATGCGGAGTGCTACTTGGTATAATTTTAATGTAAATCTTCTTAATTGTGGTATGAGTATTCAGATTCAAAAGATTCAATACAAAAGTTCATGTTGACATAAAAATAATAATACTTCAAGCATACTAACAAAGCAATTATGTCTTCTCAAAATAACATGGCCAAAGAAAGCTATCCCTACAAAATCATATAGTCTGGCTATGCTCTATCTTCACCACACAAAGTATTTAAATCATGCACAACCCCGATGACAAGCCAAGCAATTGTTTCATACTTTTGAAATTTTTAAAACTTTTTCGATCTTCACGCAATACATGAGCGTGATCCATGGATATAGCACTATATGTGGAATAGAATGGTGGTTGTGGAGAAGACAAAAAGGGAGAAGATAGTCTCACATCAACTAGGCATATCAACGGGCTATGGAGATGCCCATCAATAGATATCAATGTGAGTGAGTAGGGATTGCCATGCAACGGATGCACTAGAGCTATAAGTATATGAAAGCTCAACAAAAGAAACTAAGTGGGTGTGCATCCAACTCGCTTGCTCACGAAGACCTAGGGCATTTTGAGGAAGCCCATCATTGGAATATACAAGCCAAGTTCTATAATGAAAAATTCCCACTAGTATATGAAAGTGACAGAATGAGAGACTCTCTATCATGAAGATCATGGTGCTACTTTGAAGCACTAGTGTGGTAAAAGGATAGTAACATTGTCCCTTCTCTCTTTTTCTCTCATTTTTTGGGCCTTCTCCTTTTTTTATGGCCTCTTTTTTTTTGTCCGGAGTCTCATCCCGACTTGTGGGGGAATCATAGTCTCCATCATCCTTTCCTCACTTGGGTCAATGCTCTAAAAATGATGATCATCACATTTTTTATTTTTCTTACAACTCAAGAATTACAACTCAATACTTAGAACAAAATATAACTCTATATGAATGCCTCCGGCGGTGTACCGGGATATGCAATGAATCAAGAGTGACATGTATGAAAGGATTATGAACGGTGGCTTTGCCACAAATACGATGTCAACTACATGATCATGCTAGCAATATGACAATGATGGAGCGTGTCATAATGAACGGAACGGTGGAAAGTTGCATGGCAATATATCTCGGAATGGCTATGGAAATGCCATGATAGGTAGGTATGGTGGCTGTTTTGAGGAAGGTATTTGGTGGGTGTATGATACCGGCGAAAAGTGCGCGGTATTAGAGAGGCTAGCAATGGTGGAAGGAAGGAAAGTGCGTATAATCCATGGACTCAACATTAGTCATAAAGAAATCATATACTTATTGCAAAAATCTAGAAGTAATCAAAGCAAAGTATTACGCGCATGCTCCCAGGGGGATAGATTGGTAGGAAAAGACCATCGCTCGTCCCCGACCGCCACTCATAAGGAAGACAATCAATAAATAAATCATGCTCCGACTTCATCACATAACGGTTCACCATACGTGCATGCTACGGGAATCACAAACTTTAACACAAGCATTTCTCAAATTCACAACTACTCAACTAGCATGACTCTAATATCACCATCCTCATATCTCAAAACAATTATCAAGCATCAATTTTTTTCTTAGTATTCAACGCACTCAAAAGAAAGTTTTACAAATCTTGAATACCAAGCATATTATTATTAAGCAAATTACCATGCTATTAAGACTCTCAAAATAATCTAACTGAAGCATGAGAGATCAATAGTTTCTATAAAACAAATCCACCGCCGTGCTCTAAAAGATATAAGTGAAGCACTAGAGCAAAATTATATAACTCAAAAGATATAAGTGAAGCACATAGAGTATTCTATCAAATTCCAAATTATGTATGGCTCTTTAAAAAGGTGTGTAAATCAAGGATGATTGTGGTAGACTAACAAGCAAAGACTCAAATCATAAAAGACGCTCCAAGCAAAACACATATCATGTGGTGAATAAAAATATAGCTCCAAGTAAAGTTACCGATAGAAGTAGATGAAAGAGGGGATGCCTTCCGGGGCATCCCCAAGCTTTGGCTTTTAGGTGTCCTTAGATTATATTGGGGGTGCCATGGGCATCCCCAGGATTAAGCTCTTGCCACTCCTTGTTCCATAATCCATCAAATCTTTACCCAAAACTTGAAAACTTCACAACACAAAACTTAAAGTAGAAAATCTCGTGAGCTCCGTTAGCGAAAGAAAACAAAAGACCACTTAAATATACTGTAATGAACTCATTATTTATTTATATGGGTGTTATACCTACTGTATTCCAACTTCTCTATGGTTCATAAACTATTTTACTAGCCATAGATTCATCAAAATAAGCAAACAACACACGAAAAACAGAATCTGTCAAAAACAGAACAGTCTGTAGTAATCTGTAGCTATCGCAAGATCTGGAACTCCAAAAATTCTAAAATAAATTTCTGGACGTGAGGAATTTATCTATTAATCATCTGCGAAAAGAATTAACTAAATAGCACTCTCCAAATAAAACCGACAGCAGTTCTCGTGAACGCTAAAGTTTCTGTTTTTTACAGCAAGTTCAACAAGACTTTCCCCAAGTCTTCCCAATGGTTCTACTTGGCACAAACACTAATTAAACACAAAAAACACAACCAAAGCAGAGGCTAAATAATTTATTTATTACTAAACAGGGGAAAAAATCAAGGAATAAAAATAAAATTGGGTTGCCTCCCAACAAGCGCTATCGTTTAACGCCCCTAGCTAGGCATAACAAGCAAGAATAGATCTAGGTATTGCCATCTTTGGTAGGCAATCCATAAGTAGCTATCATAATAGATTCATAAGGTAATTTAATTTTATTTCTAGGAAAGTGTTCCATGATCTTTTTTAATGGAAATTGGAATCTAATATTCCCTTCCTTCATATCAATAATTGCACCAACCGTTCTAAGGAAAGGTCTACCGAGAATAATAGGGCAAGAAGGATTGCAATCTATATCAAGAACAATAAAATCAACGGGCACATAATTCCTATTTGCAACGATAAGAACATCATTAATTCTTCCCATAGGTTTCTTAATAGTGGAATCCGCAAGATGCAAGTTTAGAGAGCAATCATCAAAATTACGGAAATCTAGCAAATCACACAAAGTTTTGGGAATAGTAGAGACACTAGCCCCCAAATCACACAAAGCATAAAACTCACAATCTTTAATTTTAATTTTAATAGTAGGTTCCCACTCATCATAAAGTTTTCTAGGGATAGAAACTTCTAATTCAAGTTTTTCTTCATAAGATTGCATCAAGGCATCAACGATATGTTTAGTAAACGCTTTATTTTGACTATAAGCGTGAGGAGAATTTAGCACGGATTGCAACAAGGAAATACAATCAATCAAAGAGAAATTTTCATAGTTAATTTCCTTGAAATCCATAATAGTGGGTTTAGCAACATCTAGGGTTTTAATTTCTTCAATCCCACTTTTATCAAATTTAGCATCAAGATCAACAAATTCCGAATTCTTAGAACGCCTTCTAGGTAAAGGTGGATCATATTCAGTCCCATAATTATCAAGATTTATATTGCAAAACAAAGATTTAATAGGGGACACATCAATAACTTTTAGATCTTCATCATTATTTTCATAGGAACTAGAAGAACACACTTTTATAAAGGCATCTTTCTTAGCACGCATCCTAGCAGTTCTTTCTTTGCACTCGTCAATGGAAATTCTCATGGCTTTGAGAGACTCATTGATATCATGCTTAGGTGGAATAGATTTAAGTTTCAAAGAATCAACATCAAGAGCAATTCTATCAACGTTCCTAGCCAAATCATCAATCTTAAGCAATTTTTCTTCAATCATAGCATTAAAATTCCTTTGCGAAGAAATAAATTCTTTAATATTAGATTCAAAATAAGAGGGCATCTTATTATAATTTCTATAATAATTGTTGTAGGAACTACCATAATTATTAGAGGGATTACTAGGATAAGGCCTAGGATTGAAATTTCCTCTATACGCATTGTTACCAAAATTGTTCCTACCAACAAAATTTACATCCATAGATTCATTATTATTCTCAATCAAAGTAGATAAGGGCACATCATTAGGATCAGAAGAAACACTCTTATTAGCAAATAATTTCATAAGTTCATCCATCTTTCCACTGAAAACATTAATTTCTTCTATCGCATGCACCTTTTTATTAGTAGATCTTTCAGTATGCCATTGAGAATAATTAAACATAATATTATCTAGGAGTTTAGTAGCATCTCCTAATGTGATTTCCATAAAAGTGCCTCCCGCGGCCGAATCTAAAAGATTTCTAGAAGCAAAATTCAATCCGGCATAAATTTTTTGTATAATCATCCACAAATTCAAACCATGAGTAGGGCAATTACGTATCATTAATTTCATTCTCTCCCAAGCTTGTGCAACATGTTCATGATCAAGTTGCTTAAAATTCATAATATCGTTTCTAAGAGAGATGATCTTAGCGGGAGGAAAATACTTAGAGATAAAAGCATCTTTGCACTTGTTCCATGAATCAATACTATTTTTAGGCAAAGATGAAAACCAAGCTTTAGCACGATCTCTAAGCGAAAAAGGAAATAGCTTCAATTTAACAATATCATTATCGACATCTTTATTCTTTTGCATGTCACACAAATCAACGAAGCTATTAAGATGGGTAGCGGCATCTTCACTAGGAAGGCCGGAGAACGGATCTTTCATGACAAGATTCAACAAAGCAGTATTAATTTCACAAGATTAAGCATCGGTAAGAGGAGCAATCGGAGTGCTAAGGAAATCATTATTGTTGGCATTGGTGAAGTCACATAATTTAGTATTATCTTGAGCCATCGCGACAAACAAGCAAACTAACACACAAGCAAACAAAAAGGCAAACGGGCAAAAAGAGGCAAATAGAGAAAGAGAGGGAGGATAGAGAGAGAGAGAGGACGAATAAAATGGCAAGGGTGAATTGGGGGGAGAGGAAAACTAGAGGCAAATAATGTAATGCGGGAGATAGGGATTGTGATAGGTACTTGGTATGTTGACTTTTGCGCAGACTCCCCGGCAACGGCACTAGAAATTCTTCTTGCTACCTCTTGAGCATTGTGTTGGATTTCCCCGAAGAGGAGAGGATGATGCAGCAAAGTAGCGTAAGTATTTCCCTCAGATTTTCAGAACTAAGGTATCAATCTAGTAGGAGGCTACGCGCGAGTCCCTTGTACCTACACAAAAACAATAGCTCAACGCAACCAACGCGCTTAGGGGTTGTCAATCCCTTCACGATCACTTACGAAAGTGAGATCTGATAGAGATGATAAATACTATTTTTGGTATTTTTGGTATAGAGATGCAAAGTGAAAAGTAAAAGGCAAAGTAAAAGCAAAGCAATACTAAGTGATGGAGACTGATATGATGAGAAAGAGATCTGGGGGCCATAGGTTTCACTAGTGGCTTCTCTCAAGAGCATAAGTATTCTACGGTGGGTGAACAAATTACTGTTGAGCAATTGACAGAATTGAGCATATTATGAGAATATCTAGGTATGATCATGTATATAGGCATCACGTCCGAGACAAGTAGACCGACTCCTGCCTGCATCTACTACTATTACTCCACTCATCGACCACTATCCAGCATGCATCTAGAGTATTAAGTTAAAAATAGAGTAACGCCTTAAGCAAGATGACATGATGTAGAGGGATAGTTTCATGCAATATGATATAAAAAACCCATCTTGTTATCCTCGATGGCAACGATACAATACGTGCCTTGCTGCCCCTTCTGTCACTGGGAAAGGACACCGCAAGATCGAAACCAAACTAAGCACTTCTCCCATGGCAAGAAAAACCAATCTAGTAGGCCAAACCAAACTGATAATTCGAAGAGACTTGCAAAGATAACCAATCATACATAAAAGAATTCAGAGAAGATTCAAATATTATTCATAGATAGACTTGATCATAAACCCACAATTCATCGGTCTCAACAAACACACCGCAAAAAGAAGATTACATCGAATAGATCTCCACGAGAGAGGGGGAGAACATTGTATTGAGATCCAAAAAGAGAGAAGAAGCCATCTAGCTACTAACTATGGACCCGTAGGTCTGAAGTAAACTACTCACACTTCATCGGAGGGGCTTGGATGATGATGTAGAAGCCCTCCGTGATCGATGCCCCCTTCGGCGGAGCTCCGAAACAGGCCCCAAGATGGGATCTCGTGGATACAGAAAGTTGCGGCGGTGGAATTAGGTTTTTGGCTCCATATCTAATCATTTGGGGGTACGTGGATATATATAGGAGAAAAAAGTACGTCGGTGGAGCAACAAGGGGCCCACGAGGCAGGGGGTGCACCCTAGGGGGGCGCCCTCCACCCTCGTGACCGCCTCGTGGCTTTCTTGACGGAGGGTCCAAGTCTCCTGGATCTTATCTGATGAGAAAATCACGTTTCCGAAGGTTTCATTCCATTTGGACTCCGTTTGATATTCCTTTTCTTTGAAACCCAAACAGGCAAAAACAGCAATTCTGGGCTGGGCCTCCGGTTAATAGGTTAGTCCCAAAAATAATATAAAAGTGGATAATAAAGCCCAATAATGTCCAAAACAGTAGATAATATAGCATGGAGCAATCAAAAATTATAGATACGTTGGAGACGTATCATCCATCAAACCTGGACTGAGGAGTAGTACTCCCTCCATCTAGGTGTTAAGTCATCTTACGAAAATCAGATATTCCCAAAATGTTTAGGTGTCGTCCATTGACTTCGCATCTCAATCCCCTCCCGGCCTCGTTGCTAGCGAGTGTTGTTACTTAGGGAGCGTTTGGATCCTTAGCAAGAATAGCTTATAGCATAGCCGGGCAAGGTTAGGAGTTTGGAACTGTTAAAATATGTTAGCTTTTGTGGGCCAGCTAGCTTGGGTGGGCTAGAAAAACCTTGCTAGCTCAGGAGAGCGAGATCGGCTCGCTTCCAAAGACAAACTTCGCGTAGTAGTAACATAGACTAGTAACATATGCATGTTACTAGTCCAAGTTACTCACCACTATGACCAGCCTAAGCAATGTAACCAAACGCTCCTTACTCTGCCTTGTCATCTCCCCGGAAACCCAATGCACGGAGCGCAACTACGCGTTGATCAGTCAAGAAATAAAAGTTGGCTTGCATGCGAGTTAATACGTGGCCCTGCCTGGTAGCTAAAACGGCATCTCTTAGTTGTTTGGCTTAATTGTTGCGTTTAGAGACAGAAATCAGGGCTTTGATTGGAGGAATGACCGGTCAAGTTTCTCCTTCTCCTCCAATCTGCTTGCACCTTAGGTCCTGCTGCACCTTCTAATGTGACTTATTACACCTAGACGGAGGGAGTCATACGAGATACGGTGGCACACTGACTTAGGTCGAATACAAGTGCCCAAAATTGTGTTCATGTTATAATAAGGATTCACTTAAAATAGTACATGAGCGAACAGAGGGATCAATTGGATAGTGTTCCCGAGCAGTAGCGAGATGCGTGACGTAAGATACACCGCTGGCGCTTTTATTTTTTCTTATTAATTTGTTTGTTTAAACCTCTGACTGGTGGGACCCAACATACTACATGGAGAGAGGTAAGGCGACTAAGGCTGCACTATTTCTGCACCACTGTGGATAGTCTTACCACCAAAGCCACATGACACGGTTATGATTTAAATCCCAATGACCCTCACACAAAAAAAACACGACATGCTTGTCACACGAATGCAGAAATGCATAAAAGATTATTTTCCTCTCGTTGAACATAACGGGAGGGTTGTGTAGCTGGTTAGCCTGTTCGCTTATCAAACTTGAGGTCTCGGGTTCGATAACTACACTTGAGCATAATTCGTGCTAGGAGGATTCTTTGACTGCTCAAAATGGATGGATACGGAGCTATACGATCAGCTGCAGCCTCGGTGCTTGTTTTCTAGGGTTTGCACTCTTCACACTCTCTCCAATATATATATATATACACGCTGGAGCCTCAGCACTTTTAGTTGCTCTCTTCACACTCTCTCACCCTCTCCAGATCTAAACAAGACTTCGTTGGCCTCTCTCTCTCCCCTCACTGCTAGTCTGCTTGTAGTTGCTCTCTTTACACTTTCTCACCCTCTCCAGATCTAAACAAGACTTCGTTGGCCTCTCTCTCTCCCCTCACTGCTGGTCAAAGAGCCGGCAGGATCCGTCCGCCGGGAAGGGAAGGAGGCTTAACGCCGTCGCCGTCGGCGAGGGAGGGAATCCACTACCGGTGCAGCTGTTCACTTTCACCCAGCGGCGGCGCGCGGGAGGGCCTCTGACCCCTTCTTCTTCGCCGCCGTACATAGTGTGGGCCGAACGGCCTTCGGTCGCCCACCGAACCACAGCCCAAGAACCTTAAGGTATGATTTACTTATTCCACATGCATTTCTCTAGCTGCATGTGGGCTTTTTCCGCTTCTGCACTCGAATCTAGGTGTTGGATCAAACAGGAAAGTAGTGGGGAAAGTTGTATACCATGAATCTAGGACGTGGTTCAAAGAGGAAAGGAATGGGGGAAAGTAGTGGGGAAAGTTGTATAGCATAAATCTAGGACGTTGTTCAAATAGGAAAGGAAGGGGGGAAAGTACTAGTACAAACTGGCTATCCAGCACCTACGTTGGTCGAAAACGGAAAACAGCGACAAAGGCAGTAGGCACATCTATAATGAACCGATCTTTTGTTTTGGGGGACAAGGCTGTAGAGTTTGAGTAGGACTAGATTTGGTGCGCTCACATAGGGAAAGGTGTCTAAAGATAACAAAACTGGGACCAACACAAATATGCTCCTTGGTTGTTTGTTCTTTGTTGCAACAGACTGTGCATCACCCCAGTACATCGGTAGATGCACATGGTGCTGGTGCGTCCACTGTCCCGTGCAACTCTTTAGCTGTTGTTAATCTAAGGCCCTGTTTGGTTAAAAACTCCCTAGTCCCTACCTCATTGGTTCTAGGGACTAAACATGGACTAGATGTTATTAAATGACATGCTAAAAGACCATGTTGCCCCTAGTAATGAACTAATAGAGACAAGGTGCGATGCGTGGCAGGGGCAACTGTTGGAAAAAATCCCAAAAAGACTCTCCCTCGGGGTCTTCTTTCTTTAGTCCCAAATGCCCACTTTTAGTCCCTAAAAGTCCCTCATGTTTGGTTTAGATGGGACTGACACGGAGTTTTTTTAGTCCCTCCACCAAAATGTCCCTGTAAACAAACACCCTCTAATAATGCCGTTGGAAAATTGATGCAATGCCACAGTTAAAAGCAAATTACATGTTTAACGAATTTTATTGTTAATATAATCTCTCCGTTAATATTAATCAATGCCACGTTTGAGAAATGCTACTGTCTTGCTTTCTTTCCCATTTAGATAAGGTAGATGCTTCTTTTTGTTGGCTTCTGTGTCATCCACCGTTATTGACCACTAGTTGTTTCCTTTGCACCTCTGTGTAAACAGGGTTATCTACTTCACCTCGTTGCCATTGTGACCTTTTGTTGCACTACACAAAACACTTTTGTTCTAAGAGTGTTTTGTGCAGTTCAACCAAAATGTCACACCGACAATGTTGCTTGATTGCTTGATCTTAGTGGAACTGCACAAGAGGAGATCTTACTTCCTATCCGTGTTGGCAAATTTGGTTCAGATCTTCTTCTTATGAGTTGTTTGAATTCCGCGTCATTTGAGGTCAATACTAGCCTTCTTTCAGATGATTCTGCATTGTGCTTTCATATGTTGTGCTACTTGTACGGTAATGTTGCTTGATTTTAGTGAACTGCACAAATGGAGACAAGATTTCCAATCTGTATGTGCACCGTAATGTCCCATTGAGGTAAGATAAGGATATTTCAAAACTGTTGGCCTGTATTTTTCCACTTTCATCAGAAAATTAATGTCATTGTTTAGTGTTATACTTGTGCAACCTAATTGACATGCCAAATCTTACATTGAAGGCGAAGCTTGTCTGTTATTGAACCAAGTGATGAAGGGGAAGAACAAGCGGAAGAAAAACAAAAATCAACTCCCGGTGCTGTAATGAAGCACTAGAGCTGTGATGACACAAGTAATGATATAGTTTTGTATCTTAATTTATTGCTATGGCTAGAATGCGCAATTGTTTTGCCACTGATTTGATGCCACTCTTAATGTAATATGTAATTATCTCTACTTGTGTAGACAGGGATCTTCTTTGAAGATACCATATTTTTTAGTGGAACTACACAAGAAGATGTTGGAAACATTAAACTAATCAAGGAGTATATAGTAAGCATGGCCACCACAGTAGATAGCAACAGATGGTTCCGGAGAAGTGCTTCATCTGTATGCTCTACACAATAAGCCTCCTGACAAAGGTTGGTACTCGCCCACTGATTTCATCCCTATGATTAAGCTTTGTCATCTCTATTGGTGTTGTGCTACTATTTAGATACTGTCATGAAAAAGTGGTATTGTCCTTGAGAAGTGCTTCATCTGTGCTATTTTAAATATTTCCTTTCCTTTTTCGAGCAAACAGGGATACTAGCATTTAGTTGCCCTCTTGTCTTTGCACAACAGGATCATCCTCCTCTGAAGAAGAATATGGAGTACGTGAAGTGACTAGTTCCGATTATGCCAGGATGAAGAAGCCCTGTCTATCTTCTCATCAGAAGGAGCAGTTGAAGGATGGTTACATTACTCCCCACAAGACCAAACTAACTTCAGCTCAGAAGGACTGACAAATCTCCATTTTCTTGCTGTGATGCGCGAGTACAATGTTGTTCTAGGATTCTTTCTGTGAGTCCCATTTTTCTAAAAGTGTGCTCTACATGGACCATGTAGGTGCTTATTTAAACCGTTAATTCATAGTACAGTTTGCTTTATACTAATCACTTTTTTGTATTTGTGCAAACCGGGGTGCTCAACTTGATTTCAATGGGAACTGCACAAAATGCTCATGAATACATCGAATCATTCATTTCCACCACAAGAAAGGTGCTGCCGATAAGTTCAAGGCATTGCAACATATAAGGGAGAAATCATACAAGCTACGCGCGAATTTGGTTAATTTTGGTGGAACTGCACAAAAAGAACAGATGGTTTATTTAGCACGAGGTGCCATGTCAATGTCCGAACTGATGGCAAACCCTGCCCATTCCAAAATCGTAGGCATTTGATATTTTGGAATGGGACAACCTTGTCAAATTTTGCTCATTGATTTTAGCAAGAAGACATGCGTTTGATATTTTTGAATGGGACGCCCTTTGCTGTCAGCAGCGTCGATCCATTTTTTCTTTATTCTTTAGTTGTGAAGTAAATATTGGCTAAAAAGCTGCTCGAACTCTTTGTACTCATTCTGTTCCTTTTTACTTTGCACATTGTGAAAGTGCATACTTTTTTCTATAAGATTGGTCAAAGTAGAGATACTTTGACTGTAGACAAAACTTGTATGCAGACTAGAAAGGACCGGAGGGAGTACATGTGAAACTGCTGCAAACGAGGTGATCACCCTGGGAATAATGCCAGTACGTATTGTTTTGCATGTTCATCCAATGCAAGTGATACAAGAATTTGAAGTAATCGAAATAAATTCATTCATACACGGTCGGATTTCATATAAACATGCCGGATTTCATTACATTTCATACATTCTTCAACTAAAAAGGCGTCCTTCTCCAACATAGTCTCCGACTCCACATCGCCGCCAAGAAGCTAACCGGCCATCAGTGGTCAACCTGCCTAGCTTGGCTTTAACCGGAGAGTAGCAGCGGTGGCCTTACTTGGACCTGAGTGGCGGCGACCTACCGTCTTCTACTCTTTCTAGTTTTCTGTGTGGCGCGGCCTCGTTGGCAGCGGGGCGGGGCCTCGACGGAGCCGGCGATGTCCTCTATCTCGTTGCCGGCGGGCGGTGCCTCGGCGGAGCGAGGGAAATCCTCCCCCCTTGTTGCCGGCAGGGTGGGGCCTCGGCGGAGCCGGCGGTGTCCTCTGCCTCGTTGTTGGCACTGCGGGGCCTCGGCGGAGTAGGGCCTCGTCGACGCCAGTGGAGCGGGGACTCGCCGGAGCCGGCATTGTCCTCTGCCTCGTCCTCGGTCTCGCCAAACAGTGCCTCACCCGCTTCATCGCCCTCTTTGTAGGCAGCCGCAGCCTCCACCACCTGCATGTGGTACCGCCAGCGCTCAAGGCAGCCCTCACGGGCGGAGCGGTACGAGTCGAGCAGCGCCTCCTGCTCCGCCCGCTCCGTGGCGATCTGCTCCTCTGCATGCAGGTGCTCCTGGAGGAGATGGTGGTTTTAGGCGGCGTCGGCCTGCGCCTCCCGGAACTGATCCTCACGCTTCTGCCTCACCGTGTCCATGCATTGGGCACGGGCCTCGCCGATGGTCATGGTGTAATGCACCAGTGAGGATGGCACGGAGATGGGGGTTGGCGCCAGATCGTCGACTAGCACGTTCTCCATTGGGACGTCGTCGTCCTCCGGCTGCTGCCGGCCAGCCAGTCGGCAGCAATGGCTGCCATCTCCTTGTGGTCTGGCGTCCGCCTGTCCCGAAGAGCGCTGGAGTGCGAGGAAGCCATGGTGGGCAGTAGTGGTGTGGACAGGAGAAAGGAAACGGATGCGGATGACTGCGGCTATGGCTGGCGCAGTAGTTTATATAGCAATGGTGGGCGGCGGCGGGATGGACGTGTGGTGCTGGAGTAGCCGCCTCGACAACCGTGTATCATTAATGTGGGTGGCAGAAGGACAGACAGACGACACTTGTGTCGTTTGAAGGCGGAGCAATCGCCTGCACCGGGAAGCAGGGCGGGCAGCGCAGACCGTTTCGGGCGGAAAGCGCGCACGGGCGAGGGGGGCGGTCTGGGTGGGCCAGGGTAGTTAGACTCGTGCTTGGCAGCGGGTCGGTCCAGCAGCTGGACATGCTGGCTCGCCAGCTAGCTCGCCGAGCTGAGCTACGACAATCAGACAATGGACGTAGCTTCCGACCAGGGGCCGGCACCACTGTCCAAGCCGGTCCATGCCGTGTTCACCATAGAGCAGGTGCGGCTGCACTTCGACACCCTAATGGCGGAAGAGCTACCAGCGCAGGAGGACCTGTGCTGCAACCTCCATCTCCTCAACGAGCACCGGTGAACAAGCGAACGACAATGCCGTCGCGGACATGTGGCCCTATGATCCTGGCTTCCCGAATGAGCAGCGGGCGCTGTATCAGACCATCCGTAAGTCCCGCGAGGCCCTCTCCGTCGTCCTTCAAGTTGTTGCGCTCGCCGTGGCATCGCCGTCTCGCGTTGTCAACATGGTCAAAGGACATGAGGATGAGGAAATGACTTTACTTGGAGGGGATGACAGTGGGAACCCATCAGGGTCATAGCCGCACATACGCAAGTGCCTCCTTATTAGTATATAAAACTATAATTCTTTTTGCTTCCTCCTGGTTTCCTGACATCACGGTCGCACACCATTGTCAACCTATGTAGTCAATAAACAAGAGAATTGCACAAGAAGCGGTCGACAGCTGGGACCAAGCAGCTCGAGCAGTATTTGTGTTTTGAGGTGTGAGCAGAGTTTTTCTTGAGCGGTGTTTAGCCCAGATATTAATTTTTCTCCTCTGAACAACAACGAAAACATCGCTGCAGGTATTAACTGGGCCGGCTGTGGCCCGTCTAGCCCAGGCTAGATATCCAGCCCAGATATTAATTTTTTCAAGCTGAAAATGGCTAGCCCAGATATACTTTTTTTAGGAATACCCAGGCAAGGTCAAGTTGTTATTCTCTGCCCCGCTGGGGTGCAAATATTTCCTAGGAGGGATGCATTAGGATTAACAAGAAAATGGGCTTTAAGAAATAGTAAATGGGATGCAATTATAAAAACTGGGCAATAACTATAAAAAATGCACCAAACACGTAATTACTTTATAAAATATTATTTTTGGATATTGAAAATTTTAATTTCATTAATTGTTGCGAGCACAATGTTTCATTGGATTTTTATGTAATATAAATTTATAATGAAATTGTATTTAATCTGACTAGAAATTTCGGGACAAAAATATTTCGGATCCCATCAAAATGTGGGAAATCTTATTGAATTCTGTTTTGAACGATTGGTTGAAATGGGCTATAGTAAATTGAATTAGAATTCAAAAATTGGCTGAACATTCTTACAAATCTCAAATGGGCTATAAGTTCTCTGCCACACACTTGTGGCCTTACTAAGTTGACGCATCCCCTCAAAAAAAGAGTTGACGCGTATGCAAGGCTTTGTCAACTTATAGTCAACACACGGTTCTAGCAGCAGTGGTGTTGGATGTCCATCCAACGGATGCCGTGCTTCTTCTTCAATCTCGGATATTCTAGCTTCACCCGCCCAAAAAATGATTCCTCCCCCTGACATCTGGGCGCACCATTTCAGAAGCTGACCTGTGGGCCTACTAAGTTGACGCGTACCAAGGGCTTTGTCAACTTAGTCAATATGCACGATTCTAGCTGCAGTGACCGTATGATGTCCATCCAACGGCCGTCGTGCTTCTTCAACCTCTGGTCTTCTTGCTCCAGCCGCCCAAAGCAGCGCCGGTCGTGCCGCCTGCTCCTGCCTCCCGTGGCTGGCTGTGCTACCGCGGAGGCCTCACCAGCCCCTACTACTCCCACCGCTGGCCAGGCCATCCCTCCACTCACCCACACCCCCTGTTATTCTGTGGCGACGGCAGCCTCACACTGCAGCCGAACCAGTGAACCCTCGTACTCCTCTCCGCGTGGGCATCCACTGCCGCGTCTTCCCCGGCTCCGCGTCGTCCCCTTCCTGGGCCTCGCCATCGTCCACCGCCCTGGTGCTCTTGGCGCGGCATGGTTAACATGGTCAAGGAACGGCTTCCATCGGACATGGACTGTACGTGGAGACGCTGACAGCTGGGTCCACGGCCGCAGCAAGGAAGTGCATCCTTATTATGCGCAAAATAATTATTCCTCCACCTGACAGCGGGGACCCACCGGACGGGCCACCGTATTTCACGAAAAAACTGTTTCCCCCTGACTGCTGGAACCCACCAGCTACATGTTCGCGCGCAAGGAAGTGCGTTCGGGCACAAAAAAAAAGATTCGCCCCCCTGACTGCTGGGATCCACCAGCTACATGTTCGCACGCAAGGAAGTGCGTGACAGTCGGGACCCACCTGGTCGAAGCGTACGTAGTGTTGTCATTCTGGTCGCGAACATGTACGTACATACTGGTCGATGTAGAGGCGTGCACGTAGCATGTACACGTACGGCCAGGGCTCGTGTACATGGTTGGGTTGGAACGGAGAAACTGCGTCGTCGTCGTGTTCATGGGGAGCCAACCGGCTGGGTCGGAACGGAATGCGTCATCGTGTTCGTCGGGAGGGCTTGGACGGAACAGCCGATGGAAACGAGGCCTGGCGTACCGCAGAACAGCAAAAACGGCCATGTGTTCGACCGGCCATGTTCGAAACAGGATCCTATTCATCGGGAGGGGTCTGGCGTACCGTAAAACGAAGGAAACAGACCTCCTATGGTCGAAACGGGGTCCTATTGACCGGGAGGGGTGTGGCGTACCGCAAAACGGAGGAAACGGACTTGCGTTGGAGCACTACGGTCGAAACAGGGGTCCTGTTCATCAGGAGGGGTGTGGCGTACCACAAAACAGGACTCCACGGGATACTGTTCATCTCCACCGTCGACCCCCTCCAGCCTCCACGGGCTACTGTTCATCCACCGTCGACCTCCTCCAGCCTCCATCTGCGACTGTTCATCCACGGGCTCCTGTTCATCCAGCCTCCACCCCGCGCTACTCCACCGGCTACTGTTCAACCAGCCCTCTCCATGGGCTCCTGTTCAACCACCCCTCCACGGGCTACTATTCATCCAGCCCTCCACCGTCTACTGTTCATCTAGCCCTCCACGGGGTGGTCCTGTTCATCGAGCCCTCCATGGGGTCCTGTTCATCCAGCCCCAACCGGCTCGATCGATCGGGGTCCTGTTCATCCAGAGGCAACACCACGGGGTCCTGTTCATCCACCCCACCGGGAACTGTTCATCCAAACCCCCCCAGCAACACTCACTGTTCATCCAGAGGCAGCATCGATCAGCTTCAGTTAGCAGCAGTAGTGAAGGAATCGCTCGATCGGGTTCAGTTAATAGCCATCGATCGATCGCTCGTGTTCAGTAACACGTAGCCCGCAATGCAATTGCTCGGGTTCAGTAGGCGAACGCCTTGCTCGGGTTCAGTTAGAGCCCAACGCCTCGCACCCACGCGCGTGCGTGTACGAGAGAAATGCGCAAACCTCTGGGCATCGCTCGGACCCGACCACCCACCGTAACTGAGAACACCCTGATATTTTCCTCGCCCTCGCTTCTTCCATGGTTTTTTCCGTCATGGACGGCCCAAAGAATGTCAAGCAGCTGCATCTCCAGGCCGCCCAGGACGAAAAGCCCATTTTCTGTCATGATTTTTTTCATAGAAGTAGGAGCCCACCACATCTATGATAATACCGGGTTTTGTCACAATTGTCGTCATAGAAGTGTCATAAGTATGACAGAAAAAAAATTTGTTCGGCCCAAAATGTCACATATGTGTCTTTTTTTGTAGTGTATACAATGATCATTGCCTTGGATATCATCATAACTATTCAATTTTCTATCAATTGCCCAACAGTAATTTGTTTACCCACTGTGTGCTATTTCTTGAGAGAAGCCACTAGTGAAATCTACAGCCCCCGGGTCTATTCTTTATCATATTTGCTTTGAGACCTATATTTATATGCTTTTGTTTCCAGATCTATTATTTCAAAAACCCAAAAATATTTGGTGCACTTTTTATTTGCATCTTTTATTTCGCGTTTTATAGAGATCTAGTTATCCAATCTATCACAATTTTATCCTGTCAACTTGACAATTCCCTACGCCGTTGACGGTAAGAGGGATTGACAACCCCTCATAAGCATCGGGTTGCAAGTATTTGTTCTTTGTGTGTAGGTACCATTTACATAGTGTTGCTTGGTTCTCCTACTAGATTGATAACCTTGGTTTCATAACTGTGGGAAATACCTGCCATAGTTGTACTGCATCATCCCTTCATCTTTCGGGAAATACTGACGCATTTTCAAGCGACATCAGTGATGAAATGGTGGGCTTGTGCTTCAGCCTTAGCAGATACTCCAATCTATGGTTGATGCTTCGAAGGGCGATGTTTTGCTCTTCCAACAAAATAACTTCATGAGTGAGATATGTATTCTGAACACGAACTGTTTCAAAGATCCTTAGGGCATCAATTTCACATGGGTGAGATGATCATAGAAGGGTTGAAGGATATCTCCCTCCTCTACAGTTTCCTCCATGGGCATGGCATGCCCTCCTTCTTGGGCATGGTTCCCTTCGACTTCTTCGACCTTCTCCTCCTTGCCATTGTCCTCCTCTCCTGACAAACACTCGTAGTAGACCTCACTCTAGGGGCGTTTGCCCGGTGATGGTTGCACAATACGATGCTTGGTACGGAGCCATGCATTGGGGAGCCATGGCGAACTAGATCTGTCAGAAAAATAGCACGAAAGAAGAACAGAGGATACTTCTGCGATGCGGTGGTCAAAACGTCTAGGGGTATATATAAAGAATTTTTATCTTCCAAAACAAATATTCCAGAAGAAAACAGAGTCAGGAAGGCTCACGAGGGGCCCACAAGCCACCATGGCACTCCCAGGGGGTGGGCGCGCCCTGGTGCCTCGTGTGCACCTCATGGGCCCCCTTGGCTGTTTCTTTTTTTGTATTTTTTCTAATATTCCAAAACTGACAAAAAGTATTTTTTATGGAATTTTTGGAGTTGGTTTACTTACCATGTCATGTACCTCTTCCTTTTTCAGGGTTCAGGAGTGTTCTGGAAGGTCTCTTTTATGTATTTCTCCGGTGTCCATAGGTTGAATAATATTAGTTTCAGCACTAATTAGTGTACATGACATATAATGCTTAATTCTTTGTCCAATAACCATGTTTGGATTACTGCCTTCGGCGTTATTGATCTTAATAGCTCCAGAGCGATAAACTTCCTCAATGATATACGGTCCTTCCCATTTGGAGAGTAGTTTTCCTGCAAAAAAATCTAAAACAAGAATTGTACAATAGAACATACTCATCCACTTTGAATTCCTGTTTTTTAATTCTTTTATCATGCCATCCTTTAACTTTTTCTTTAAACAATTTGGCATTTTCATGAGCTTGGATTCTCCATTCATCTAGCGAGCTAATATCAAATAATCTCTTTTCACTGGCAAGTTTAAAATCATAATTGAGTTCTTCAATTGTCCAATATGCTTTATGTTCGAACTCAAGAGTTAAATGACATGCTTTTCCATAAACCATTTTATAAGGAGACATACCGATAGGACTTTTATAAGTAGTTCTATAGGCCCATAATGCATCGTCAAGTTTCTTAGACCAATTTTTTCTAGATCTATTGACGATATTTTACAAAATTAACTTTATTTGTCTATTGGTCAATTCAACTTGACCACTAGATTGAGGGTGATAGGGGGATGCAATTCTATGGTTGACATCATATTGAGCAAGCAGTTTACGGAATGCGCCATGAATAAAATGTGAACCACCATCAATCATTAAATATCTAGGGACTCCAAACCTCGGAACAATAACTTCTTTAAGCATTTTAATGGAAGTGTCATGATCAACAGTACTAGTTGGAATAGCTTCTACCCACATAGTAACGTAATCAACAATGACTAAAATATGTGTATACCCAGTAGAGGAAGGAAAATGTCCCATATAATCAAATCCCCATACATCAAATGGTTCAATAACAAGCGAATAATTCAGAGGCATTTCCTGACGTCTACCAATATTACCAATTCTTTGACATTCATCACAAGATAAGACAAACTTACAAGCATCCTTGAAAAGAGTACACTACTGCAGGATGCTGCTAACGCGACACTACGATCAGAGACCCTTCGATGAAACTATGTGTGATGCAATAATCGCAAACAATGGTGTAAAAGAACCGTGAAAAAAGGTGCAAAATGTTTGCGATGCCGGAGCCATCAAACACGGTTCGGATTTTAGTTGCGTGTGCGATGCAGGGCATACGGTTCAGTTCAATGAACTGTTTGCGATGAGGAGGAATAGAAGAAACGGGCAGCCAGATGAAGGCGTGTGTGATATACAACATACGGTTCACTCGGATGAACTGTTTTTTATGAGGAGGAACAATAGAAACGGGCAGCTAGATAAAGGTGTGTGCGATTGAGGGCATAGGCTTCAAAAGGATTAACTGTTTGTGATTAGACAACAAAACAGAAACGGGTCAGCCAGATCAAAGTGTCTGTGATTATTAATAAAAAAAGTGTCTGCGATTGATGGCATACACTTCACACGGATGAACTGTTTGCGATTAGTCACAACAAACTGAAACCGTTAGATAGATCAAAGTGTGTGCGCCAGACGGGCACACACATTCTAATTAAAAGAAGCGTGCGTGATGGTAATAACGAGCACACACAGTTGTTGGAACAAGACGTGTGCGGACGTTGCCTATTGCGGTGCACCTTATGGTGGAAACGCCACGTACGCGGCCGAGAAGGCGTACGTGCCCACGTTACGCCTTCCAGGAATAGTGCCACACTTATAACAGTTAGTCAATTTTGAGCCTGCGCCCCGTCACATTCCAAATTGCAAACCTGTTCACACCGATCAAAACCTAAACAGTTTCCCACTTAGGAGCGTATTAGTGCTCGGTTATAAATACTACTACTCCAAGATGACTGCACATTCCTCCTCAACTCCCCATCCACAAAAACAAACAAGTCATTCATCATCGTTCCCTTGCGTCTGCCATGGCCAGCGTGAGTTCTGGGTCGAAAGATTGCCACCAGGGAGATGCGAGCATGGAAGCGGAAGCACGTGAGATGTCCCGCCTCGTCGCGAACGCAGCCAACATGTCCCGCCGTGCAGCCGTAGAAGCACAGAGGTCCCGCCACACCACCGGAGCAGCACGAAGGTCCCGCCGCACCGTCGATGCAACAGACTGGTCCGGCCACGCCGCGGAAGCAAAAGAGATGTCCCGCCGCACCGCGAATGCAGCAGACATGCCCTCCCACGTTGCGGCGGCCCAAGAAAATGTCTCGCGGGCACGAGAGGACTCTTACGGGCGCATGCATGCGATCATCAATAGCTAGATGGATCAGATCTCTTGCAGGGCAAGGTTCCAGGACGACATGAAAGCCTCTTTTGAACAGGCTACCCGCATCATCTGACAACTAAATGAGAGCAATGCAAAGCTCCGTGTCGAGCGCGACCTGCTAAGGGCGAAGATCGTCGGAAGTGCAGAGCACTAGGAGGAGACCACTGCCTTGCTGAAGAGGACCGGTCTCATCATCGAGAAACTTATGGACGAGAATGCCATGCCGTGCATCGAGCGCAGAAGGCTGGTGGAGGAATCCGTGGATGCTCTCAAGCAGCATCTTGAGGACAAGAAAGAGCTCATCGCCGCTCTGCAGCAACGCATCAAGAAAGTTGAGATCAGCGAGCCCGATCGTTGTCTTCCTTCTTCTTTTGCCCTTGTGTATTTCGGGCGTTGCCACATGTGGCTTTTTTAGTTATGTTCCTAAATATGTAAGACAATTATTATCCACTATCATCGTCCTTATATTCATCATGCTTGCTATAAGTCGCAGTCGATGCTATATAGGTCCGTCGGATTTTACATTAAGATCTGTGCAAACTTTGTTTTCAGATTTTCATTTTTCTCTCTTAAATCTCAATCCAGTGAGACATATAGCCATGCCGTAGAACAAGGGCTCGGGTGCCATTAATGGAGACATTGGGAGGGAGGTGCGCGGCAGGTAGCGATCAAAGGCCTCTCCTCCCGATGAGCACACGCAGGGGTCTGATCGCATGCCTCCCATACTGAAATAGCTATCCCGCATGGCACCCCCTAGCCAATAAAAAAAGGGGACGCGTGGCGGCACGTAATTGGTAAGTAGAACGCCCACGGTTTCAATAATACTTGCATTTCTGATTTGCAACATGACAACACTTGTTCCGAAATGACTTTGTTGATTGTTAATGTGTGCGCCTTTGCAAATTGGACAGAAAAATTACCACAGCATGTTGGTGCCATGTCATGACACAATGCCTAGTTTCATGATTTCCATCCGTGTTTTGAATTTACAGGAATTAAAAAACCAAGTTTCTCAATCTTTCCGGACGAGCCACGACGCCCAGTTGTTTGAATTTCATTCCCATTTCTTGCATGGGACCTAGAAATTCACCCCAAGGACACACATGTGATTTTTCAACCAACTTTGGTGTATTGGAGCATGTGCTAGTAGTTCAAATTTGAATTATACACATTAAATGCCCAGAAACCCAATTAATGTATAAAAAGGACAAACGAACCCCAAAAAAATTCCAAAATTAAACACAACACTCATGTTGTTCTATGTTGACACTAGAACCTTTTTGAAAGCAATAAGAGGCAATGGATATCATTCCGTCCCCAAAGGTGGCATGTTCCCTACCGAAACCATCACGCTTGTTGTGAGAAGCTCTGGTTTGTGAGAAGCTTATACCCAAACCTGCCCCAAATGGGACAAATTTTTTACCACGACATGTTGATGCCGCTTCCTGATAGCATGCCAAGTTTCATGAATTTCAGACGAGTCTTGGATTTACTAGGATTTAAAAACCAGGCATCTCAACATTTTACCGGCAATCAACAATGTCCTAGTGTTTGAATTTCATTCTCATTTCTAGCATGGGACCTACAAATTCACCCTAGGACACATATGTGATTTTTCAACCAACTTCGGTGCACTGGAGCATCTGCATGTATTTGAAACTTGAATTATGAACACTAAATGCCCAAAAAGCCAATTAATGTATAAAAAAGGCCAAACGAACCCTGAAAAATTCCAAAATTAAACACAACACTCATGTTGTTCTATGTTGACAGTAGAATTTTTTTGAAAGCAATAAGAGGCAACGGATATCGTTCCGTCCCCAAAGGTGGCACGTTCCCTACCGAAACCATCACGCTTGTTGTGAGAAGCTCTGGTTTGCGAGAAGCTTATACCCAAATCTGCCCCAAATGGGACAAATATTTTACCACAGCATGTTGATGCCGCTCCATGATAGCATGCCAAGTTTCATGCATTTCAGACGAGTTTTGGATTTACTAGAATTTAAAAACCAGGTATCTCAAAATTTTGCCGGCAATCAACAGTGCCCTGGTGTTTGAATTTCATTCCCATTTCTTGCATGGGACCAAGAAATTCACCCAAGGACACACATGTGATTTTTCAACCAACTTTGGTGCACCAGAGCATGTGCTTGTAGTTCAAATTTGAATTATGCACATTAAATGCCCAGAAACCCAATTAATGTATAAAAAGGGCCAAACGAACCCCAAAAAATTCCAAAATTAAACACAACACTCCCGTTGTTTTATGTTGACACTAGAACTTTTTTGAAAGCAATAAGAGGCAACGGATATCGTTCCGTCCCCAAAGGTGGCACGTTCCCTACCGAACCATCATGCTTGTTGTGATAAGCTCTGGTTTGTGAGAAGCTTATACCCAAACCTGCCCCAAATGGGACAAAATTTTTACCATGGCATGTTGATGCCGCTCAATGATAGCATGCCAAGTTTCATGAATTTCAGACGAGTTTTGGATTTACTAGAATTTAAAAACCAGGTATCTCAATGTTTTGCCGGCAATCAACAGTGCCTTGGTGTTTGAATTTCAGTCCCATTTCTTGCATGGGACCTAGAAATTCACCCAAGGACACACATGGGATTTTTCAACCAACTTTGGTGCACTGGAGCATGTGCTTGTAGTTCAAATTTGAATTATGCACATTAAACACCTAGAAACTCGATTAATCTATAAAAAAGGCCAAACCAACCCCGAAAAATTACGAAATTAAACCCAACACTCCTGTTGTTCTATGTTGACACTAGAAATTTTTTGAAAGCAACAAGAGGCAACGGATATCGTCCCGTCACCAAAGGTGGCACGTTCCCTACTGAAACCATCACACTTGTTGTGAGAAGCTTATACCCAAACCTGCCCCAAATGGGACAAATTTTTTACCACCACATGTTGATGCCGCTCCATGATAGCATGCCAAGTTTCATGAATTTCAGACGAGTTTTGGATTTACTAGAATTTAAAAACCAGGCATCTCAACATTTTTCCGGCAATCAACAGTGCCCTGGTGTTTGAATTTCATTCCCATTTCTTGCATGGGGCGTAGAAATTCACCCAAGGATACACATGTAATTTTTCATCCAACGTTGGTGCACTGGAGCATGTGCTTGTAGTTCAAATTTTAATTATGCACATTAAATGCCCAGAAAGCCAATAATGTATAAAAAAGGCCAAACGAACCCCGAAAAATTCCAAAATTAAACACAACATCCTGTTGTTCTATGTTGGCACTAGAAAGTTTTTGAAAGCAATAAGAGGCAACGGATATCGTTCCGTCCCCAAAGGTGGCACGGTCCCTATCGAAACCATCACACTTGTTGTGAGAAGCTCTGGTTTGTGAGAAGCTTATACCCAAACATGCCCCAAATGGGAAAAAATTACCACGGGATGTTGATGCCGCTCTATGATAGCATGCCAAGTTTCATGAATTTCGGACGAGTTTTGGATTTACTAGAATTTAAAAACCAGGTATCTCAACGTTTTGCCGGCAATCAATAGTGCCGTGGTGTTTGAAATTCATTCCCTTTCCCCGTGTCGCTCTATCCAGGGCGACACGGGTGGCCCGTCAAACCCTAGCCACCCGTGTGATTTTCATTATTAGGAGAGACAAAGCTCAATGCCACCCCCGCATCGCTCTATCCAGGGCGACACGGGCGGCCCGTCAAACCCTAGCCGTCGGCCGACCCCCAGCCCTCCCCTACCCTCGCAGCTGCCGAAGGAGGCCCCCGGGCGAAGCCCTTGGGGCGGACGGTGGCGGCGGGGTTCCTCCTGCTTGGCTCATGGCGGTTGGCGGCGGATTTGCGAGTGCTGCAGCGGCGGCGACAGGTGTGGCGGCGCGGCTGGGTGGCCTTTTTCGCCGGTGTGTCGGCGCCTGGTGCTTCCTGTGGCCGCGGTGGGCGTGGATCTGGGCTACCCTTGCTCCCAGATGCGGTTGGTGGCCTCCGACGTGATGCTCTGTTTCTCCGTTCATTTGGCAACGCGGGATCCCTGTCAGTAGCCGCCGTCGACGCCACGACCCTCTTGCCATCTCCTCGTTGCCTTGCTTATGCAACGACGACTCCCGCAAGGCCTTCCCGTGGCTGTCGTCCTCCCTGTCTCTCCCAGCATATCCAACTTCGTCCTCATGCTGCCTCACTCCGTCCACCGCAGGTATACTCCCTCCTGCCAGAGTTGTGTCCTGAGGTTGGGCATCGTCTCTGACTTCCTATCGCCCGTTGGCTGTTGGAACGTTGGTGTATCCGGGCTTCTCAGGTTGAGGTGGGGATCCAGGCAAAAGCTCAGCGAAGACGTCGCCTACGGGCGTTGTTCACCTGCTTGCAGGCGTCGCGTTGGACACCCTCTCTTGCTCGTGGTGGGCTGCCAGGGATAGATAGGGATTAAGCGAAAGCTCCGCTCTGACTTGGTCAGCGCTGGTGATGACGGCGCATGTGGGTGTCATGCTCTTCCTTGGAAGCATTGCAATTTTCCCCTTCCCCTGTAGCATTGGTTCTCTGAGTGTGGCGTGCTCTGTGAGTCTCGGACCAAGCAATTTTCTTTGGTGTGCATGCTCAAGACCTCCCATGGCTACCGTTGTGTTGTGGCGAGCTTCGTGCTCTAGGTGCTATCTCGATTCATCTTTGCTCAATGATGGCGTAGGATGCCTCCCCAACTTGTTAATCGTTTCGAATTTCCATGACGGAGCTCCCTGTTAAGGTTCGTGTTTGGTCTAGGCACTCGCTGACTATGGATGCTCCTCCGTTACGCCGTGGGGTTTGATACGCACGCTGGTGTGGTGCGTTAGGCCGATTGTGAAGTCTTGGTATTGTGATCCTTTGAAGACATCCCACATCTACTTGTGTCTCTTATGTGATGGTCTTTTGTCAGCTACCTAAGCCGAGCTTTGTCCTAGGCGTTTTTCTCTCTTCTTCTTTTATCCTACTTGTACAGTTTTCGGCCTTGTTTTCCTCATAAACGGGGTCAACTTGTTAAGGTTTTCGATTCAGTTTTCCTTATAAACTGGATCACTCTCCTGGCATTATGGCCACTTTGAGTAATATATTCAGGTGGAGGGACTCCTCCTCGGGTGATTCTAAAAAAATTGCATTCCCTTTTCTTGCATGGGACCTAAGCATGCACCCAAGGACACATATTTGTTTTTTCAACCAATTTATATGCACTGGAGCATGTGCATGTATTTCAAATTTGAATTATGCACATAAAATGCCTAGAAAACCCAGTTAATGTATAAAAATGTCCAAACGAACCCCGAAAAATTCCAAAACTTAACACAACACTACTGTTGTTCTATGTTGGCACTAGCAATTTTTTGAAAGCAATAAGAGGCAACGGATATCGTTTCATCCCCAAAGGTGGCATGTTCCGTACTGAAACCATCGCACTTGTTGTGAGAAGCTCTTGTTTGTGAGAAGCTTAAACCCAAACGTGTCCCCAAACGGGACAATTTTTTTACCACGGCTTGTTGATGCCGCTCCATGATACCATGCCAAGTTTCATGAATTTCAGACGAGTTTTGGAATTACTAGAATTTAAAAACCAGGCATCTCAACGTTTTGTTGCTAATCAAAAGTGCCCTGGTATTTGAAATTCCTTCCCATTTCTTGCATGGGACCTAAGTATGCAGCCAAGGACACATATTTGACTTTTCAACCAATTTATATGCACTGGAGCATGTTCATGTAGTTTAATTTTGAATTGTGCACCTGAAATGGCTAAAAAACCAGTTTAATGTATAAAATGTCCAAAAAACCCTGAATAATTCCAATTCTTTTACGACACACATATAGTTGCATGTTCACTACAGATAAATGGTCTAGCAATTCATACACCGTCCATTGCCGATGTGACCCTGTTATGTAATTCAAATCAAGATGAACAATCAAGTAGATCCCACACAGCTTATTATCACCAACCATGTGAAATGTAGTACAAAATATCCTGGAGCACCTTCGGTGTATAGTATGCCTATGGCTTACCCGAGAAGGTGTGTCGGCTACAGTCCACAGCCGGCGTGTCAAGCACACTAGCTCGCTCCCCAAATACTCCCGCCTCTGCATCCCTCGCAATCTCGAAAATATTACTGCCTCGTAATCTCGAAAATATCTACCGCCTGGAAGATTTTAATGTTTGATAGCACACGATTAGTATGTGCGGACCATGTGCATTATCTATTACTCCCGCTCTGCTTCAGTCCCTTGATTCAAGTTTTCAGTAGCCCCGGCATTTTACTCCCGCCTCTGCATCCCTCGCAATCTCAAAAATATCTGCTCGCCCTTGATCCAAATTTTCAGTAGCCCTGCCTTGTTACTTCCGCCTAGTAAAATTTTCAATTGCCGCAGTATTTCCTCAAACACCACCTTGCCCCCCCCCCCCCCCCCCCCCCCCTCCACACACACCACACCCCCCCCAAAACCTCCGCTCACACGCACACACACAACCCTCGAAACCATTGGTAGTTCGCCACCATCTCCATCCTCAACCTCTGCCTATGTGTCGGGGAGCTCGAGGAGCCAATGGCCAAAAAGAAATTTATCACGTCCTTTTCGCCCGACGCCGGCAAGATGGCCGCCGAGGTGTCCCCGTCATCCTCCGCGGGCTTGATCCGCCGTCGCCGGTCCCCCGATCCGCCCGCCACCGTGCCCCTACGCCGGTTCAAGGACTTCCCCCTCCTCCCTCGGACCGGGCAGCCAACGAGGTCTTACCTCGGGGTCTGACAGCGGCGGTGGGGGACGTGGGTCGCCGAGATTATAGATCGGGAGACCCACACCTGCCGGTGGCTCGATAGCTTCCACACGGCCGAGATCGCAGCCATGGAGTTCGACCGCTGGCAGGTCCGCTACCATGGTGCGGTGGCTAGGCTCAATTTCCCCTTTGGCACACGTTCGGTCGACCTTGTTCCTCCGGATCCAGGGGTGGTGAGCTCGGCTATGGCGCAGAGGACTGCGAGGCGTGGGAGTGCCTCGAGGCTGAGGCCGCAAACGAGGCCTACATGCAAGAGCTCCCCCGGCAGCATCCGGAGCTCATGGAGGCGGAGCAGGCGATCTTTGCTGGCACAGAGGGCGGCGAGGTTATCGTGCTCTCCTCCGATGACGAGGTCGAAGGCGGCGAGGATGACGATGCGGAGGGCGGCGATGTTGTCGCTCTCTCCTCAGATGACGAGGTCGAAGGCAGCGGCGACGGTGATGGGGAGGGCGTCGAGGTGGGCCCCGATGACGAGGAGATCAATGTCGATGAGTGGAGGAGTGACTTCCCCAAGGACCCCGGCGACGGCACCGGCCCGGACCCGGCTCGCGGCACACCGTACATGACGAGGAAGGATTGGCTCGACCTCTACTTCGACCGAGTAGTTTAGCTTAGTTTAAATTTATGTTTTATGTTCGGTTATGCAAAACTATCCATGTTTATGTTTCAATGCATGCTACTTTCGGTTGAACCTGCTTTGAACTTGATCAAATTGAAGCTTACAACGTTAAGTTTAGGGGATCGACTAGAAAGGGTTTTAGTCCTTTAACTTTTAAAGGATCATCTAGAGATGGCCTTATGACTTGATTATTTCAGTTCTTCACAATGTGATACTCTATATGTGTAGTTATTTTCCGTGCAGTTCAATTTCATCAATAATAGTTTCAACAATACCACTATGAATTACGATATTTGGTTGTTGTTAAGGATATTGCAGTTAACATGCCTTTTCGTTTTTTTAACAATAACTAGTGTAATTTAGACCTGCACAATACCAGTTTGAATGACTATTTGCTTGTTTTTAAATGTTATGCCTGATACAGTTAACACACCTTTCCACTTCTTGTTTTGGTTAACTAGCATGCTTAAGCCTGCACACTAAAGCTATCATTTGTAGATTATGTTGTCTACCATGGATATATTTGGTTGATGTTTAGCCTGTTGTGCTTAACATGCCTTTATATGTACTCATGCAGGACAATATTGAGAACGGTGTTGTTTTCCATCGAGGTTATTTTCATCGCATTGCTTATATGTACTCACTGTTCAGGATATCAATAGCTGGTACCATATAGCCTGGGGCTGATAAGGGATTAATCATCGAATCAAACATTTCACTGAATATATCTGTAACCCATTTATCAGTAGGTTAACTAGGGCCATATCTAATATATCTGAGGATACATAGCAACATACATTGTACTGAATGACTGAAGGAAGAGTGTTACCTTAATGTTCTGATGATGTCTAGATATACATGTAATAAAATATTATATAATGGGATGGAGGGAGTTTTGTACTACATCATTTTTCAATCGTTGTTTAGCTTCTAATATTAACTTGGTGCTTTTAGGTACATATATCATTGCCAAAGTTCCACACTTCGACCCTTTCTGGGGCAATGAGATATTCGTGAACCAGCATCAAGTGAGGAAACTGATAAAGATTGTTATTAAAATGGGTCCAACGACGTCAATCAAACTATTTGTTTACACTTTATGCAAGACAACAGTGAACTGCAGGATGGTAAGTAAGAACCATGTAGCCTTCTTTTTACTGCCTGTAATGAGTTGTGTTAAATGACAATGTATGAATCTTTTTTCCTTTGCAGTGGATCCTGAAGCAGTTTACTCAAGATTACGTCTCAAACTACATGATTGGCGGTCGGCCATCACAAGGGGTTGGACTAGAGTCCTGCATGCCTTCTGCATCTAGGAGAGCACAATAGGGCCATTCCGCTTCACCTTGTTCAGCAACCGGGATGTCTGTCGCCTCTTTCTTTACCATCTGTAATACTACAAGTATAGAACCCCGGTTCATCATTCTTTATTTGGTGCTTATGTAATTCTTAAACATATGTACCTGTGAATCGAATAATGCATTGGTTGTTTGAACCTGATGGATATGAATAAACGTAAACCCTACTTTCAATTTTAAATTAGGTACAATTTTAAACAGCAGCAATTAAATTAGGGCAAAATTAGGGTGTGCAGGTCATTACGGTGCACACGGTTAATAAAGCACAGCGTGTGCGATATACACCATAATCCGACACGGTTCACGGAGAGGAAACATGTGCAACAATGCACACAGTTGCCGTTTGCAAAGCGTGTGTGATGTCAGACACTATCGCATACGGTGCAGGAAAACTAAATGTGAGTGATTGTCTACCTATCGTACACGATTTATAATCATGAACTATTTGTGATGTGCCAGGCATCGTAAAACTCCTGTGCCTGGAATTTGCCTGGAAAACTTCCGTGCCTGGAATCTGCCTGTATTTAGGTAAACCCACAAAACTCCGACTGCGATGGCAATGCGAGCACAAATGAGTAGCAAGGATGAAGCGTTTGGGATATTCGAGATATCGGAAACGGTTATATAGGGAAAACTGTATGCATCAAGGCTCCCTATCCCCGACGGTTTCTGGGTTGTGTGGGAAGGACCCCCTATTGCCGTCACTCACTAGGCGACGGTTCCAAATGCCGTCGTGGAAAGGGGTTAAAAACCGTTTGTATAGCACCGACGCGCACCAGTGGTAGGCCAATAAAAACCAAATTGTAGTACCTTATGTGCAGTTCTGTCTCCCACATGGTGTCCTCCGTAAGCCTCGGAGTGACACTTCTGTAGGATTTGTTCTTGTTAATGCTCAGGTATACAACGTCTAATAATACCATCTACTCCTTCTTTATAAAGATGTGGGTCATCCTAGAAGTAATGTCTTAAGTCAAATAAAAACTTTTTCTTTTGTTGGTATGTGAAACTAGGTGGTATAAATTTAGCAACAATATAATTAGCATAGTTTGCATACCAAGGAGTATTACGAGAAGCATTTATGACAGCTAGGTGCTCATCATGGAAACTATCATCAATAGGTAGTGGGTCATCAAGAATATTTTCCAACCTAGACAAGTTATCAGCTATGGGATTCTCAGCTCCCTTCCTATCAGTAATATGCAAGTCAAACTCTTGTAGCAATAACACCCACCTAATGAGTCTAGATTTAGCATCTTTCTTTTCCATAAGGTATTTAATAGCAACATGATCGGTGTGACCAATTACTTTAGAATGAACTGTGTAAGATCTGAATTTATCACAAGCAAACACAACTGCTAAAAATTCTTTCTGGGTAGTAGCATAATTTCCTTGAGCACTGTCTAGAGTTTTACTAGCATAATGGATATAACATTTAGATTCTTATCGACTCTTTGTCCTAAAACAACACCAACAGCATAATCACCAGCATCACACATGATTTCAAAAGGCAGGTTCCAATCAGGTGGTTGAACAATAGGTGCAGAGGTTAAGGTTTTCTTAAGTGTCTCAAAGGCTTCTACGCAATCATCATCAAAAACAAATGGAACATCTTTCTGCAAAAGATTAGTAAGAGGCCTAGAAATTTTAGAGAAGTCTTTGATAAACCTCATGTAGAAACCAGCATGACCAAGGAAACTTCTTATACCTTTAATATCTTTAGGACCTGGTAGTTAATCAGTTGCATCAACTTTCGCCTTATCTACTTCAATACCTTGTTCAAAAAATTTATGCCCCAAGACAATACCTTCATTCACCATAAATTGGCATTTCTCCCAATTCAAGACAAGAATAGTTTGTTCACATCTCTGCAAAACTCGATCAAGGTTGTTTAAGCAATCATCAAAAGAAGTTCCATAAATGGAAAAATCATCCATGAAAACCTCAACTATCTTTTCACAAAAGTCAGAGAATATAGCAGTCATACATCTTCGAAAAGTAGAAGGTGCATTGCATAAACCAAAAGGCATACGTCTACAAGCATAAGTTCTAAAAGGACAAGTAAAGGTGGTTTTCTCTTGGTTGGATTGTGATACATGTATTTGAGAGAAAAACCAGAATATCCATAAAGAAAGCAAAAGTGTATATGCTTAGACAATCTTTCTAACATTTGATCAATAAAAGGCAAGGGATAATGATCTTTTCTAGTGGTTTTATTTAATTTTATAAAATCAATTACCGTCCTATAACCAGTTAAAATTCTTTTTGGAATGAGTTCATTTTTATCATTGGGAACAACGGTAATGTCCCCTTTCTTAGGGACACAATGAATGGGACTTACCCATCTACTATCACTCGGCGACGTACCCCACCGTAATAATGCCCACTCAGTTGTCTCGGGATCTGCACTCACTATATTAGCCCATCGGTATTGGCTTCATTAATCGCCCCGTATTCTCTCTTGTCTCACATTTACTCGAAGTGTTTAGAGATGCTTTTGACCACACCTACTAACGCCCAACCACCCACTAGTCCATTCAATACAGACACGCTCCCCTTCTTCCCAGCCATATCATCCCATCTTCCATCGGCTTTCCCCCACCCCTACCATTGTTTTTTCATTGTTCTTTCATAGATCAAATCATCAAGACTTTGTTCGACCCTAGTCTCTCGATGGTCCTAACAACCATGTCAAGTTCAAGCACATCGCATGTCGGCCTCAACATCGCATCATCCGTCTGTGCTAGACATGGATTATCAACTACTCCCTCCATCCCAAAATAAGTGACTCAACTTTGTACTGGCTTTAGCACAAAGTTAGTACAAAGTCAAGTCAGTTATTTTAGGATGGAGGGAGTACTTTGTATTTTTTATTCTAAAGCACCGGACCTGGTTGCTATGTGTTAAGAAACTTGTACAACCTACTATCAGTGTTAATCTTAAATGTGTTTATGTGAATCTTTGGACGAATCAAACTATTTAATTCCGAACCTTCAATCTGAACAATGCATTTCGCCTGGCGACATGTGATGTCTACTACACAACCTTCTTCTTGTAGACATTGTTGGGCCTCCAAGTGCAGAGGTTTGTAGGACAGTAGCAAATTTCCCTCAAGTGGATGACCTAAGGTTTATCAATCCGTGGGAGGCGTAGGATGAAGATGGTCTCTCTCAAGCAACCCTGAAACCAAATAACAAAGAGTCTCTTGTGTCCCCAACACACCCAATACAATGGTAAATTGTATAGGTGCACTAGTTCGGCGAAGAGATGGTGATACAAATGCAATATGGATGGTAGATATAGGTTTTTTGTAATCTGAAAATATAACAACAGCAAGGTAACTAATGATAAAAGTGAGCGTAAACCGTATTGCAATGCTATGAAACAAGGCCTAGGGTTCATACTTTCACTAGTGCAAGTCCTCTCAACAATAATAACATAACTGGATCATATAACTATCCCTCAACATGCAACAAAGAGTCACTCCAAAGTCACTAATAGCGGAGAAAAAACGAAGAGATTATGGTAGGGTACGAAACCACCTCAAAGTTATCCTTTCTGATCGATTTATTCAAGAGTCTGTAGTAAAATAACACGAAGCTATTCTTTCCGTTCAATCTATCCTAAAGTTCGTACTAGAATAACACCTTAAGGCAGAAATCAACCAAAACCCTAATGTCACCTAGATACTCCAATGTCACCTCAAGTATCCGTGGGTATGATTATATGATATGCATCACACAATCTCAGATTCATCTATTCAACTAACACAAAGAACTTCAAAGAGTGCCCCAAAGTTTCTACCAGAGAGTCAAGCCGAAAACATGTGCCAACCCCTATGCATAAGTTCACGAGGTCACGGAACTCGCAAGTTGATCACCAAAACATACATCAAGTGGATCACATAATATCCCATTGTCACCACAGATAAGCACGTGCAAGACATACAACAAGTGTTCTCAAATCCTCAAAGACTCAATCCGATAAGATAACTTTCAAAGGGAAAACTCAATCTATCACAAGAGAGTAGAGGTGGATAAACATCATAAGATCCAACTATAATAGCAAAGCTCGCGATACATCAAGATCGTACCATCTCAAGAACCCGAGAGAGAGAGAGAGATCAAACACATAGCTACTTGTACATACCCTCAGCCCCGAGAGTGAACTACTCCCTCCTCGTCATGGAGAGCGCCGGGATGATGAAGATGGCCACCAGAGAGGGATTCCCCCCTCCGGCAGGGTGCCAGAATGGGTCTAGATTGGTTTTCAGTGGCTACGGAGACTTCTGGCGGTGGAACACCTGATCTATTCTGCTCTTCGATGTTTTTAGGGTATATGGATATATATATATATAGGCGAAAGAAGTCGGTTAGGGGAGCCACGAGGGGCCCACGAGGGTGGGGGCGTGCCCAGGGGGGCAGGCGCGCCTCCCTACCTTGTGGCCACCTCGAAGCTTCCCTGACGTCTACTCCAAGTCTCCTGGATTGCTTCCGTTCCAAAAATAACTCTCCTGAAGGTTTCATTCTGTTTGGACTCCGTTTGATATTCCTTTTCTTCAAAACACTGAAATAGGCAAGACAACAAAAATTTGGGTTGGGCCTCCGGTTAATAGGTTAGTCCCAAAAATAATATAAAAGTGTATAATAAAGCCCATAAACATCCAAAATAGATAATATAATAACATGGAACAATCAAAAATTATAGATATGTTGGAGACGTATCAACATGTCATAATGCGATGTACATATTTATTAGGGAACCCTATTTATTATTACTGCCACATCTACTTTCCCCAGCACCTACATCTTCACACACCATAATTTACCTGGACATTGTTTTACACCCTACAAACAATGCGACATGAAAAAGTCATCCCTAAAGTCTTTGTTTTGAAAACATTATAGACCAATTAACATTATGGACCCACCATGCTGCCATATATTAAATGACAACACACATGTAGGAACTATTACGATGTACGCATCCGTCAGTATTCACAAAAAAGAAATCATTTTGTCAAAAGGTGCACGAATCCCAAGCGAGAGCGGGAGTGGACATGATTTCAGTGTGTTGCGTCGCTGAGTGCTCCTAATTCACTTCCGGGACTAATGCCCTTAAGATCATCAACAGTATATCTAATAGTAGCACGATGCTTCCTCAAAGTTTTTAGTAACCTCTTTTCTTCATGCTTTAAAAGGTTAGCACTAATAATTATAGGATATATCTTCTTTTCATCAAGATAAGCATATTTCAATGTATCAAACAATTGTCTCAATTCAAATATAGGGTCACCCTTAGGTGGAGGAGGGCCTCCAACAGTTTCAACATGCAAATTGTGTTCAAGGATAAGTGGTTTATCAAAGAACATCTTATGTATTTCATTTTTTTCATTCATGTCCATATCATTTTCATGATCTAGCAAATATTGTTCTAACGGATCACTAGGAGGTACGACAATAGAAACAAGACCAATAATTTCATCTTTACTGGGCAATTCTTTACACTACAAAAAATGACACATCCGTGACATTTTGGGCCGAACGAATTTTTTTCTGTCATGCTTATGACACTTCTATGACGATAATTGTGACAAAACCCGGTATCATCATAGATGTGGTGGGCTCCTACTTCTATGACAAAAAATCATGTCAAGAAATGGGCTTTTCGTCCTGGGCGGGCCGGAGACGCAACTGCATGACATTCTTTGGGCCGTCCATGACGGAAAAAATCATGGTAGAAGCGACGGAGAGGAAAATATCGCGGAGTTCCCAGTTACGGTGGGTGGTCGGGGCCGAGCGATGCACTCTGGTTTGCACGTTTCTCTCGTGTACGCGTGTGTGTGTGTGAGGCGTTGGCTAACTGAACCCGAGCGATCGCACGTTACTGAACCCGAGCGATCGATCCCTTGGCTGTTAACTGAACCAAAGCGATTCATTCTCTACTGACTAAACCCGAGCAATTCATTTGCTACTGATTGAATCTGAGCAATTCATTCGCTGCTGCTAATTGAACTTGAGCATCGATCACTGCTGCTGTTTACTGAAGTCGATCGAGCCCCCGTGCGAGATGTAGCCAGTCGATGTATTGCCTCTCGATAAACAGTGGTCGTTGCTACCGTGCGCTCGGTACATAGAACGACTCAAGACCTGGTGAGTCGCGCCGGTTGGTTGGCTTTGGATGAACAGTTCCCGGTGGGGGTTGGATGAACAAGACCCCATGGTAGTAGGCCGTTGCCGCTGGATGAACAGGACCCCGAGGAGGCCGCCGCACCCCAACCGGTTAGGGGTGGATGAACAAGACTCCATGGAGGCTGGATGAACAGTAGCCGGTGGAGGCTAGATGAACATTAGTTGGTGGAGGCTGGAGGAGGTCGACGGTGGATGAACAGTAGCCCCGTGGAGGCTGGAACAAGGCAGTAGACGGTGGATGAATAGGACCCCGTTTCGAACGTAGGCGCTCCAACACAAGTCTGTTTCCTCCATTTTTTTGTACGCCACACCCCTCCCGATCAACAGGACCGCGTTTCGACCGTAGACAGTCAAACACAAAAGTCCGTTTCCTCCGTTTTGCGGTATGCCAGACCCCACCCGATGAACATGATATTGTTTCGACTATGGGCGGTCAAACAGAAGGTCGTTTCCTCTATTCTACGGTACGCCAGACCCCGTTTCGGTTGTTCTGTCCAAGCCAGTTGGCTCCCGTTGAACAGGATGCATTCTGACCCAGTCGGTTGCCTCCCGATGAACATGACGCTGTTTCTCTGTTCTGACCCAGCCGGTTCGCTGCCCGATGAACAGGACGCTGTTGCTGCCATCCGTTGCCTCTCCATGTACACAAGCCCTGGCTGTCCGTATATATGCGCGAGTACGCGCTCGAGACCCCGCTTGTATGTACGTATGTGGTCATATTTTTTGCCATGTGGTTGTATGTACATGTACAAGACTTAGACGGGACTGTGTGAACTGCTATGTCAGGTGCCCTACAATGACACGTGCCGCTACTTAATCGGCCATGGTTCATACTTGCAGAGAGACCGATCGATAAGTATGTATGTACACGTTCGCGACCAAACAGACAACACTACGTACTCTTTAACCGGGCGGGTCCCGGCGGTCAGGGAGGATAAGGATGCACTTCCTTGCGTGCGAAGATATAGCTGGTCGGTCCCAGCTACCAGGGGAGGAATCGTTTTTATTTTGCGAGTAATAAGGAGGCAGTTCCTTGTGTTCAAAGATGTAGCTGGTGGGTCCAGCTATCAGCCTCACCGCCTAAAGTCCTCTTCCGATGTCTGTCCTTTGTTGACCACATTGACCACGCCGCGCCGAGAGCACTAAGGCGGTGGACGGCAGCGAGGCCTACGAAGGGAATGACACGAACCTGGGGAAGATGCAATAGTGGATGCCCATGGGGAGGGGAGTACGTGGGTGGACTGCTTCGGCTGTGGTGTGAGGCTGTCGTCGCCGAAGAATAACAGAAGGTGCGGGTGAGTATAGAGGGATGGCATGGCCAGCAGTGGCAGCACAGCCGGACATGGGAGGCAGGAGTAGGCGGCATGGCCGGCGCTGGTTTGGGTGGTTGAAGCAAGAAGACCAGAGGCTGCAGAAGCACGACGGTCGTTGGATGGACATGTACGGTCACTGCTGCTAGAATCATTTATATTGACTAAGTTGACTAAGCCCTTGGTACGTGTCAATTTAGTAGGCCCACTGGTCAGCCTCCGAAATGGTGCGCCCTAGATGTCAGGGGGAGGAATCATTTTTTGGGCAGCTGAAGCAAGAATATCCGAGATTGAAGAAGTATTGCATCCGTTGGATGGTTATCCAACGGCCACTGCTGCTAGAACCGTGTGTTGACTATGAGTTGACAAAGCCTTGCGTACATGTCAACATAGTAGTCCCACAAGTGTGTGGCAGAGAACATATAGCACATTTGCGATTTTTAAGAATGTACAACCCATTTTTGAATTCTAATGGAATTTACTACAGCCCATTTACAGTTTGTTAAAAGTATAGCCCATTTTCTAGCTAGGACAATGATTAATAATTTCAACCAACCGCTCAAAACGGAATTCAATAAAATTTCCCACATTTTGATGGGATCCAAAATATGTTTATCCTAAAATTTCTAGTCAGATTAAATATAATTTCAAAATAAATTTGTATTGCATAAAAGTCCAGCGAAATATTACGCACGCAACAAGTAATGAAATTAAAATTTCCAAAATCCAAAACAATATTTTTTTAAACTAATTACGTGTTTGGTGCATTTTTATAGTTACTACCTAGTTTTTATAATTACATCCCATTTATTATTTTGTAAAGCCCATTTTCTTAATAAGCCTAATGCATCACTCATAGGAAGGATTTGCAGCCCAGCGGGGCGGAGAATAACGAGTTGACCTTGCCTGGGTATTCCTAAAAAAAGTATAGCTGGGCTAGCCATTTCCAGCTTGAAAAAATTAATACCTGGGCTGAATATCTGGCCTGGGCTAGATGGGCCACGGCCCGCCGAGTTGATACCATGCTCTCCTCTGAACAACAACAAAAACACCGCCCAAGAAAAACTCTGCTCACACCTAAAAAACAGAAATGGTGTGGGACCATGATGTCAGGAGTCGACCACTCCCTGTGCAGTTCTCTCATTTATTGACTACATAGGTTGACAATGGTGTGGGACCATGATGTCAGGAAACCAGGAGGAAGCAAAAAGAATTATAGTTTTATATACTAATAAGGAGGCACTTGCGTATGTGCGGCTATGGCCCTGATGGGTTCCCACTGTCATCCTCTCCAAGTAAAATCATCTCCTCATCCTCATGTCCGTTGACCATGTTGACAACGCGAGACGGCGACGCCACGGCGAGCGCAACAACTCGAATGACGATAGAGAGGGCCTCGCGGGACTTACGAATGGTCTGATACAGCGCCTGCTGCTCATTCGGGAAGCCAGGATCATAGGGCCACATGTCCGCGACGACATTGTCGTTCGCTTGTTCGCTGGTGCTCGTTGAGGAGATAGAGGCTGTAGCAGAGGTCCTCCTGCGCTGGTTGCTCTTCCGCCATTAGGGCGTCAAAGTGCGGCCGCACCTGCTCTATGGTGAACATGGCATGAACCGGCTTGGACGGTGGCGCCGGCTCCTGGTCAGAAGCTACGTCCATCATCTAATTGTCGTCACTCAGCTCGGCGAGCTCGCTGGCGAGCCAGCATGTCCAGCTGCTGGACCGATCTGCTACCAAGCACGAGTCTGACCGCCCTGGCCAACCCAGACCCCCTCCCTCGCGCACGCGCGCTTTCCACCCAAAACGGTCAACGCTGCCCGCGCCGCTTTCCGGTGCAAGCGATTGCTTCATGTTCAAATGACACAAGTGATGTACGTCCGTCTGCCACCCACATTAATGATACGCGGTTGCCGAGGCGGCTACTCCGGCGCCACCCGTTTGTCCCTCCGCCGCCCACCATTGTTATATAAACTGCTGCGCCGGCCATAGCCGCAGTCATCCTCCTCGGCTCCCTTTCTCCTATCCACACCACTACTGCCCACCATGGCTTCCTGTAGGATCAAAAGTATGTCTAGAGGGGGGTTGTTAGACTACTTGACCAAATAAAAATCTAGCCTTTTCCAATTTTAAATCTTGGCTGATTTTAGCAACTTAGCACTAGTCAAGTAAACAACCTACACATGCAGGTCTAAGAGTATAGCAGCGGAATGTAAAACATTGCACATGAAGGTAAAGAGAGGAGTTTGAGGGAGCAAACGCAATGTATACACGACGATTTTTGGCATGGTTCCGATAGGTGGTGCTATCGTACATCCACGTTGATGGAGACTTCAACCCACGAAGGGTAACGGTTGCGCGAGTCCACGGAGGGCTCCACCCACAAAGGGTCCACGAAGAAGCAACCTTGTCTATCCCACCATGGCCATCGCCCACGAAGGACTTGTCTCACTAGGGTAGATCTTCACGAAGTAGGCGATCTCCTTGCCCGTACAAACTCCTTGGTTCAACTCCACAATCTTGACGGAGGCTCCCAAGTGACACCTAACCAATCTAGGAGACACCACTCTCCAAAAGGTAATAGACGGTGTGTTGATGATGAACTCCTTGCTCTTGTGCTTCAAATGATAGTCTCCCCAACACTCAACTCTCTCTCATAGGATTGGATTTGGTGGAAAGATAATTTGAGTGGAAAGCAACTTGGGGAAGGCTAGAGATCAAGATTTATGTGTTTGGAATGGAGTATCTTGACCTCAACACAAGTGTAGGTGGTTCTCTCTCAGAAAATGTATGATGGAAGTGTAGGCATGTTCTGATGGCTCTCTCCATGAATGAAGAGTGGGTGGAGGGGTATATATAGCCTCCACACAAAATCTAAGCGTTACACACAATTTACCAAACTCAGTGGGACCGAATCAAAGAACTCGGTCAGACCGATATAGTTCATATTGTGAACGTTAGGATTTTCGGTGGGACCGACATGTCAACTCGGTGGGACCGATTTTATTAGGGTTAGGGCATAAAGTAATCTTGGTGAGACCGATTACACAAACTCGGTGGGACCGATTTTGGTAATAAGCAAACAGAGAGTTGGTCAACCAAACTCGGTGGGACCGATTCGCTCATTTCGGTTGGACCAAAATGTTACGAAGGGGAAACAGAGAGTTTGCATTGTGAACTCGGTGGGACCGATCGCTCATCACTGTTAGACCGAAACGTTATGAAGGGAAACAGAGAGTTGGCAATCCCATCTTGGTGAGGCCGAGATCCCTATCGGTAAGACCGAAGTGACTAGGGTTTTGTGGCGGTGGCTATGTCAACTAAACTCGGTGGTGCCGGATGGAAAGTTTCGGTGGGGCCAAGTTTGACTTTTGGTTTGGGACATATGTGGATATGAGAAAGTGGTTGAGGGTTTTGGAGCATATCACTAAGCATTTTGAGCAAGTAACCCATTAAGCAACACCTCATCCCCTTTCAATAGTATTGGCTTTTCCTATGGACTCAATGTGATCTTGGATCACTAAAAGGTAAAATGTAGAGTCTTGAGCTTGAGCTTGAGCCAGTCTTTTGTCCTTAGCATTTTGAGGGGTCCACATTTCTAATCAATGCCATGCCAATCATTGAGCTATCCTGAAATATTTATCTTGAAATAGTATTAGCTCAATGAGCTATATG